>NW_020455533.1:2158678-2229858 GCF_003342845.1 Nothoprocta perdicaria
TCTCCCCTCTTCTTCCTTGCTACAAAGAGGCATCATTTTCTTCTCTGAGAGGTTCTGGCCAAGCATGGAGATGCCAGAGCGGGTGCCCAGTGTTAGTGAGAGAGGGCCCGGTGTAGAAGTGCAGCCCGTGCTCCGCCTGTGGCCGCTGCTCTGGAGACCTAGCGCCTGTGCCGGGTGGCGTGAGGCGGCTCCGGGGCCCTTGGGGACCCCCGTGCTCCGTGCCTGTGGTGTGGGCCTTCCCGCCAGCACCCTGCGGCCGGGGGAGGCGCCGCGGCCGCCCGCCGGCTCCCTCGCCGTGGCAGGGCCCCGCTCCAGGCCTCAGCGCAGCGATGCGCAGCGCGAGGCGGCCACGGGCGGCCGCGCTGCCGGGCGGCTGCCCCCCAGACGTGGGGCTCCTCGTTGTGGGGTGAGTGCGGTGGCGGCCGGGCGGACAGGGTGTCCCTGGGGCGGCCGGTGAAGCCCCAGGGTGTGCAGGGGTTTCTGTGCTGTGGTGGTTTCATGTCTGCAGTTGCGGAGGCTCCGGTTAAGGCTCGCGAGCTGCCTGTGGAAATGTGCTGTGTGTGTAGTGCCTGCCTGTCTTTCCCTTCTCCTTTTTTCTTTCGTTTTGTTTTACTGCAGTCGCTTCCTGGGCCACCTTCTGATGTCGTGTGGTCCCGCACATCTGCATGAGAAATGCTGCTGCGCACAATGAAATGCACAAGGGCAGGAACCCTTTTCTTGCTGCATCTCATGCCTTGTATGATGCTGTGTTATACATGATGTATAATGTATGACATGATATGTTAGACATATACCCTGCTTCACAGAGAAAATCTGAAATTTTATTGATGATATCTCCTGGAGGTGTGTAGGGGGGTGATTTCATGTATCTAAGTTGGGGTTTCTTTTAAAGTCAGAGCAAACTACATGCAGTTCTCTAAGTGAAAGCAAGCTTATAGATATGGGAGATCTGATCAATATAGGCTGCTTAGCTTGCCAAAAGCAGGCAAAAGAAGGTGCCTGGCTAGCAAGGAATAAGAAGAGAATAAACAACAATGATTCTTTTCTCTACTGGTGTTCCAGCCTCTAAGAACCTGCAAGTCAAGCCCCTGCAAGTGCATTTGCCCCTTGAGGAGTTTAATCCTGTGTTAACTTCATGGCAGCTTGTTAACCAAGGCATAGGAATAGAATGTGATGTGGTTAGATTGAGTGGGGAGTGGGATTTTGACAGATATATCCTTGTAATCTGTCAAAATGCAGGCCAAATATAAGAAAGGCTAGGAAGAAGGTAGAGCAATCATAGCTCTTGGTGGAAGACATCAGCAGAACTCAAAACTTTGAGGTGTTTCCTTACAGTTACTTATTTGCCAGTGTACTTTGGTGTAGTTTCACAGTTGTGATGTGGGGATTTTATGGGTTGAAAATAACTTTGAGAAATTAATACATTGTCTTAACATTCTTTTTTTTCTGTGGAACTGATATTCTCTGATAGAACTCTATATATTTTGAAGAGAAGAGTCTAGTTATGGTTATGTTGGAATTTGACAGGATTGTAGAAATGTACACTTATAACCATTTTCTGTAGGTGTTTTTTTAAAACTATTGCAGCCTCTTGAAAATATGTCCTTGTTCTTGATATTGGAACTAGCCTTACAGATGACTTAAAACAGCCAAGTTGAACATTCATAGTTTCAGTAAAGTAATAATTTCAGTAATCATGTGCTTGGCAGCATATCTGTAACTTGTTGTTATGCAGAGATACATCTGGGAAAATTGACTCTAGGTTAATGATTGAAAAGAAACACATAACTAATAACTACTTTATGAGCAGTCATTATTTTGTGTCTTTGAACTGTGCCTGGAATATTTAAACACTGCTGCATTTGTGTTTGTGACAGCTGAATTTTGAAGTGTAAAATGGAAGCAGAATGCTTTGTGGAATAAAATAAACCCAAATTACGTATACATTTTATTGAAAAAGTGTTCATGTAAATAGTGAAAAATAAAGAATGGTGTACAGAAATATAGTTTGTTTCAAGCAAATATTTGTTTTCATGGACAGGATTGAAGAATTAGAGATGATTCCCCTTAATTTCTGGCAGGGACATGAGTTAAGCCTCTAATGTTATAGACTGATGTGTTTTTATATTTACAGGAAGGGTCTGTTCAAAGGTCCTACAAATAAATGTCTTTCAGAAAAAAGTGGCAAGTCTCTTCAAACAGTTTTTGAGAGAAATGTCCAGGAAGCCATTGACAGTTATACTTGGTATGCATTAATTTCTGAAATAGTACTTCATTAATGAGCTCTGGGCTTGATTATTTGAGTATTGTTATTCATTTCACTTGTAGTCATTCCTATGGTTGACAATTATTAGATTGGAAATATTTCTTTTCAAATAGTTTTAATTTACAGTTTATTCAGCTGAGATTGTGATATTTAGTCCTTTAGTATTAGTTTGTCACTATAATGCAAAGAAAATGCTTTTTTTAATCTTTGTTTTCTCTAATTTGTCCATTATTCCTGTCTGATATTTGTTAATTAGAATGCATTTCCCTGTATTTTCCATCTGCTTCTGCTAGCTCAGTAATTCCTACATCAGTATAGAAATAGGCAGATTCCACACAAAGTAGGATATGAATTGATCCAAACTCTTGTTTAGAGGGTTTCAACTTTGTTCCCTGCTTGCTTTGTAGTTTGTGCCCTTAAAATTAAAATAGTATGTGTACAAAAATGTGATACAGTGGAAAGAGTTGCCCTTAAGGTGATAAGTGCTATAGGCTATTCCTCATATTGTCTCCATAGTATGTCCTGAAAATTGCATCCAATAGGAGGATGCATCACTGTCTATTCGCACCTGCATTATTTTTAAAACATTTGCTTAGACTATCACGCTAAAACATTTTAATTTGTTTTCTTTCCACAGTGAAACTGGTTCATCGCTTTCCAGTAGTCATACAACACCTACAAACTTGAAAAATTCTTGGTCTGGAATAAACAGCTACACTAGTGATTTGTCTACTGAAAGAAGTTCACTTTACTCTTGGAGGGATGATGTATGTCACAGAAGCTATTACAGTACACTGAATATGGTAGAATTAGTTAATTTTTTTCAGAAAACGGTTATGCAACAATGTCCAGAAGAGTTAATCATTTCCATCCACGTCAGCCTAATGATTAAATATATTAACGAAATATTGAAAAAAAATGTATGCAATTAATTATGCAATTAAAAAAATGTATGCAATTAATGCAGAGGATATGTAATCAAGAAACCAGCATGAAAAAAATAAAAGCAACTTGGAGATAAACCTTAGAGAAAGGAGTTTCACAAAAGAAAATAGGATTTAGGTTTCTGAGTCTGAGCAATAAAGTATCTGATTTCAAATGCTGAATAATGCAAGAAACATCTAAGTTAAACTTCCGAGCATTTTGAATTATGCAACATATTTGTGAGTATGCATATAAATATCCCAGTCTTGATAACTGTTTAGCTCTTGCTTAAGTTCAATTCTGTTTCATAGATGATGCAGTTATAATTTAAGTCCATCTTTGTTGTCATCTTCGTTATGATAGTCAGAAAGGAAAAGAGTTGCTCAAAGAAGCAGGATGTTTTAGAGCCTTCAGTCTCAGAGGTAGTGTGTGTGTGTGTGTGTGTGTGTGTGTGTGTTTGTGTTTTTATCAGGTTTGGGGTGGGGAGGGAATAGTTTTAACTGGATAATCTTAGGCAGCTGCCTGTTATCTTCATAGCAAATGTTGTCCCTTTCAAGTGTGGTATCTGAGGGTCCGTTCTGAGCTGCTCAGTCAAATCTGTCTAGTGTTACCCTGTTCTTTAAATATATTTTTTTTATAGTAAATATAAGTAGATATTTGCTAACAGCTATTAATTTTATAATATACAGGAATTTGATAAGGCCAACACACAGAGAGTGCATCAGCTGTTTTTGGACATTGATGAAATGCTGTTTGAAGGAAAAGTGACCTCGCAAACTGTGAGCCTGCAAGCAGAATGCGCAGACTGGGTTGAACAATCCCTTCATCTAAGGTAAGAAACTTTGCTAATACTAGTTTTAAAGAGGTATCTCTACAATATCAGTTTGATTGGTATCTTAATGTGAATTGTTCTTAGTGTATTGTGTCAGTAAGCCTCTCTATTTGAATCTGGAACTCCATTTGAAACTGGACTCTGGAATCTGGAACACATTACCAGCTATTCATGAGTATTTGTATTTTTCATATTAGTATGTGGAACAAATTTTCATCTACAATTCCCCACACATTTTTTCTTTTTTTCCTCCAGAGTTCTAGGAAAGCAGCTCCTATTACCAAAGGATGAAGGCTTTCAGTATTTTCAGAGCAGAAGCAATAGCTCTGTGACCACAAAGGTTTTACCTGATCTCCATGAAAATACTACTGATATCAAACAGTATGTTAGCAATTTTTGCAGGTTTTGTCTTTTGGTATGACTACACTTTTGTGTTTTTTTAATATACAGAGTATAATTAAATTGCAGAAGTATCAGCAGTTTGCTGTCATCTGTGTAAGACATACTGTTTGTACAGAGGTGATAAAGTAAGATTTTCCAGTATTTCAAACAAATCCCTTGATTGTTTTAAATTTCTGATGAATATATGGATTAATATTCACTTGCATGGTCTTTGCTTGCAAAAAAAAAGATATTTTATAAAAAAATCACTTTGTTCTGTCTGCCCTCTTCAGAGATTTATAAAGTGTTATTTATTAAATAATTTCTGCACAATTAAATAGAAGCAATTGCTTCTTTCTTTGAATACTTAATTCTCAATTTGTTTTATTATTTCTTTTCCCAGGTTCTGTATTTCAGGCTCTAAATTGGTCCCAGTAGCATCTCCAGTTCATAATTCAGTAGATTCCAGTTCTGCTCGGGCCTCTGACCCTTCCAGATATTCATTCCTAGAAGAAGAAATCTTCGATGTGGATGGAAAAATAGAAGAGTATCTTGCCTTTGACAGCAAAGAATTGTAAATATATGTTTTTTTGAGTTGCAAGTTTTAGGGAAAGAAAAAAGTACCAAGATATGCACTGGTGTTGGGTTCTATTCCAATATCGACTCAGTACATCTGAATTTGATTTTTTTTATTCTACATTTGATTTTTTTCTTCTGTATTTGTGTTCTATAATTGTTCAGTGTATTAGAAGATCAAAAGTATTACCACTTTTTGACAGTTTTTTTTTTTTTTTTTTTTTTTTAAATTTGCTTCACTTAATTAGTGATGATGAGAGACTGGAACAAAAGAAAAGGCATCTTGCTGAGAAGAGCAAACGTGGCATTCCCCCTGTATCTCCTAATGCCTGTATCAAAGATGCAGTAACTTCTGAAGTATTTGATCATATCTGGAGTAGTGTGATTGAAATATTGGAGGAGCTGATTAAAAAAAATTGGGAAACTAAGATCACAGGTATTTTATATTTTTAGAAATGTGGTAGTAATCAAATCTAACTTGGAAAAAGTAATTTTGGATAAGCTGTGTCTTTTAAGAAATTCTTGTTTGTAATACAACCTTTTAAGATACATAATGTGTTGTCAGAGCTACTTGCCACCCTTATCTCAAACTTGGCCTGTCTTATGGATTTGGCCAAGGTGGCATGGAAGTATAAAGAAGAAAACATTGACCAAAAGAACTCCATTGCAAGAAACTCTTAGTTCAGGGTGAAAATTGGTGCTGATAGCAAGGAATAGACGACAATGGGGTCTGTATCTGAGGAATCGAAGTCTTCTAGACTTATAGCTTGAGCTTTGTTCATACAAAGAATCCTTAGTAGTCAAAGCACTAGTGAGAGTGGACGACCTTTCTGATATCACAAGGATCCATGTTTTTAATGTAGGATTAAGAAATGGCAGTGCATATAATTACTTGTAATGTTTTAACAGAAATGCTTTCAGAAGGATTGCATTTATGGTAGATTTTTAAATATCATGGAAACTTAGAACTGTTGAAAACTGTGATGTTTATTATTGTTTTCATCCCAGTAAATACTGACTGGTGAAAGTGTAAAAATGCCTCTAATTCCCTGTATTGTTTTGTTGTTGTGCAGAGAGTGATAAAGAAGTGGAAAAACTGAAAGCTGTTGCAGCTAAACTGTCGCATTTGCCAGTCCCTCGTGTTCCAGCAGCTGCTGGCTGTGTGCCTCTTCCCAGAAGCTCTGAAGCACAAAGTGTATCTCGTGGTTCCCATTTTGTTTCATCACAGGTAAAAATATCTTTCCACCAAGCAGCAGTGTCTCATTAACGTAAGAGAATTAGTATCCACTAACCTTGGGTAGTCTTGACTGTACCTAGAAAAGGTTTTAAAAGCTAATTGTACACTTAAAGTAAGTCATTTCATTTAAAGGGGGAGGAAAAGTTCATTGAGTGTATATTTAGTAGTTGCTATCACTTGTTTTCATTTAGAGGTTCCTAAAAGCTTAATTTAGCTCTGAGATCAGTTTGCAGAAAAACTAATATATTCTTTTTGTAAGATTCTTTTAAAATAAGCAAGACAACATGTTTACTCTATGTACCGCTTACAATTTTGCTGAACTGTCATATCCAAATCTTTTTTCAAGTATACAAGTACAAATATCTTCTGACTATCTCTTTTTGAAGTCTTCCTTCAAAAACAAATCTTGAAACTGGAAGGTTAAAACCCATTTTGTTGCTTTCACTAGGTTCACCGTTTCTCCAGCAGCTTTTATAGTGGTTTGAATGGAGTTATGATAATTCAAGCAAAACCACTCCAGCAGAGGCATGTGACCACAGTAGAAAAATCACGGTAAATGTTTGTCTGGAGATTTTGAAAACGGAACATAATTTATATTGTAATTTTCTACATATACATATTTGCAATATTGTACATATATAAATACATATTTATATATGTAAAAAACGTGTGATTTTAAAAATGGTAGTAGGAAAGCAGACATGTCCTTTGTGCACATCACTGGTATGACTAAATGTTTAGATCTGTAGAGGTTGTCGTGATACTGTGTTAAGAAGTTCTTTCACGTATTTTTTCTCTCTCTTTCCCTGTGCCATTTTCTCTCTTTATGTCCTAGGAATGAGCAAGAAAACAAACAACATAGTATTGGCTCCAATGTGACAAACTCAGTGCGCACTAAATTGGGGAGAATTGCTGATAACAGGGTTCTCTCATCCTCTCGGGTACAGCTGGTGTCTTCTAGGAAGCTACCAAGCCACTGTAGGTTACCTTCTCTCACTTCTGACCAACCCTCCTCAAAAGCTCCTAATATGTACAATGATGAAATCCTTAGGGGGACTAAATTGTGAGTTTTTTCATTTTACCTTTTGCTTTCCTCAGAACTTTACTGAACTTATACCAGTGAAGGATTTTGCAAAATACTTGAACTAATACAGGATTTGTTACTGATTATAGAATTCAAACAGAAAAATATAGCAGGCAGAATGATGTCCACTAAGGACTGGCATTTATGTTATTTTTTTGTTGCTTAATTAAAAGCTGTTGCTTTCTATAGCTGAGCTCTATTCAGAAATGTACTGGTGTGTCTTACTATTTTGAATGATAAGTGTTTTAATAAGAATTTTCCTGAAAGACGATCCCTTAAAATTTTGTAGGGTTTCCAGCTTGGATCGTTTATCTTCAGCTCATGCACATACGACTCAGAACAGGTTACCACCAATAAACTCAGAAGCTGTTGAACAGTGTCATTCAGTTCCTCAGTTGCAACGGAGCTCTGTAAGTTCTGTTCATTTTCACACTAGTGAAGGGCTTCAAGCTGTCCACATTCTCCCTGTGTTCTTTTCTTTGTCAGTTGAAAAGTTCTTATTTTGAGTGCATTTTCAATAGCTGCATTCTCTCCGTGATCTTTTTTATTTCTTCCAGCATCAAGAGCATTATGCTTGTAGCAGAGTTTCAAGTGCAGTACCTGGCAGTGCAGCTCAACAGCCACTCAGGGAGCGAACTGTTACCATCAATCAATTTTCTAAGCCCAACACAACACAAACATTCAAGGTATGTTACATTGTAAGCAAAGACGTGGAAAAGTGAAGAAGCTTCTATTCTTGCCCATTTAGGGGCTGTAAAAGGTCTTGAAGCAGTTTTTCCTGGGTCTCCTCTAATTTCTGGCTTAGAGAATTCTTATTTCCTTTAGAAAGCAGAAAGTTAAAAAGCTTTGGGAGGATGTGGAGTCTTGAAAAGCAGTATATGAAGAAGAGATTTCTTCAAGTTGAATGCACCAAACATTTTATTTGAGGCAACCAGTGCGTGCAAGTGTATTATTTTTAGTATTGCATGAAGCTTTGCAGCTTGTTAGGGCTCTCTGCTGGACTGTATAATAAAAATTGTGATAAAAACACTTTAGATAAGAGTACCGTACTCTAACTAGTAATACTTTCTTTTTTTACAGGCAGACATACTTCAAAAAAGACCCCTGAATCCCATAGATTTGGTTGACTGCACATGGATGGGTCAAGGATTTTTAGCAGGTACTAACCCATAGTATAGTGAAGAAATGATGGGGTCAGGGAGAGCCATCTCTGGATGCAAGAATGGTTGTGTTTGGTGGGATGTTTGTGCTCTTGTTTTTGAAGTTTCTTCTCCATTCATAGTCTGAAATAAGCCACATTATTTACTGTTAGGAGTCATGCAAAGCATCTTGTGGTTGTTATGAAGAAAGGTTATTGGAAGGAAAAGGAGGAGGGTTTTTTATTAATTAACAATTCCTCATTCTTAGAATGAATGCAAGGCTATATGATGTACAAGCTGGATATTTTGTAGCTTTTAGAGTGGCAACACAATTACCTGCTTGTTCCATAACTTTTTTGGTTTAGTGACACAAAATGCAAATTTCTTTTATTTTAAGCCCCATTTAAATTCACCAAATCAATAAAATTCTAATGTGAGGGGAAAATAAAATTGAACGTTTATGGGTTTGAGTGTATACAGAATCCTTTTGAATAAAACATATCAAGGTCAATTTGCAACTCAGGCAAAATGCATGCCTTTTGGTTTCTACCAAAATTAACAAAAATAATGTTTTATGTTTTCTAGGCTCACAGCCTTATTGCAAATCCTTTCAGAGAAATCCTTCATCCTCGAGGAAGAGATTTCAGGTTGCTTCTTAACTCGGCTTAGAAACAAAAAAGGCTTAGAAAGAAACAGAAAATCACTGCACTGATGGAGTGATAAAGTACTTACTTTACCAGCTAACATCTTCTGTTGTAGAGAACGTGTGCAGTATGTTACTTTCTACTGAGCCTTGTGATTCTCAGAATGCCAATATTGCCTTGTTTTGAGAGCTGTCTAAGCAGAGGGTAGATAAAAAGTAGAGTGAAATGAAATGCTGCTCCTCTACTTGTTTCTCAGACATTGCTCTTTTCTCTCACTCTTATGTTTCCTCAGTGTTAAAGATGTTCTGACTCTATCCAAATGTCAATTCAATTGTATATAAAATCTATGTTTTTTTTTTTTTTTTTTAAACAGTGATTTGCTGCATCTTCTCTTTGGCTCCTGTTTTAACATTTCTCCACTTTTAGTTTCCCTGATTATTGCAGTTGCTGTGTTGTAAATATTGTCTGTCCCAACCATTTCATTCCCTTTTAAAATGGAGTTCATTTATTGCTTCTAAGTAAGTTGCTCCTTTTGTCAATTACTGTGAAACTGCTGGAATAAACTTTTCTTTCAGGAAGAAGCGATTTTGCTGTCAGGCCAGACTTGTTTGTAGATCCTGAACAGTTGATCCTACATACTGACATGTCAGTAAGACAGTTTTCATTTCTTGAGATTTCTTATAAAATATTACTTGTTACTGTACAAATCAATCATGTTTCTTTGTAGCTGATCCTTCAAAGGTGACATGAAAAGAAATTAGTTGGTGAAAGCATTATTTAATACTTCCTTTTAGGCAGTAGTAGGTGCAAATGAGAGGAGATCAAGGAGAAGGTTCAGATTGTGGCCCAAGGGGGACAACCTAGACCGTGTCCCAGTGTGTTAATACTGTGCACACAGTTGTTCTTCCATCCATTAAAGAGGATACAGCTTCTATAGATGTGGTAGAAGAAATGTTGAAGAAGAAAAAGAGGAGGTACAAGAGGAGGAGACACGGGGTGCTCACGTGCTCGATGGTCCTTGCTGAAGCACTGAGTGCTGTCTCCCGAGTCAGCTTCGTGCTTGAGCTGCAGGCACATTTTGTTTCCTCCAAAGGGGTTTCACCTTCTTCCCAGCACATATGTCTTCTGGTGCACACTGAACTGTGGTCTCATTTCCCATGCTTATGTAGTCCCTATGGCCCAATACAGTATTTTTGCCATTGGTAGTGGAATGCCCTAGGCTTTGCACTGACCAGACTTTGCAGGGGCTCAGGACTTCTCCGCTCTTGCTTTGACCTGCATGGATTTGAGCTCAGTTTGGTGGTTGTGCAGTGGTCACTGCCAGCTGCCTGACCTGCATTAACCTCCGCGCTGAGATTACCCTGTGGGATAAAGGCCTGTCAGCTCCAGGGAACCACTGTGTAGCAAGCAGTGTCCCATTGTGCCAAAGAGGACTGTGGGCCAACTTTCAACAGTTATTTGGAAGCAATAAGAAAACAGACTGTAGTTAAAAAATATAGACTGTACTTAAAAAATATGTTGTGAGAGAGACCTGAAATGCTCTATGCTGTGAGAGAGACCTGAAAATCCAGTGTTTTCTTCCTGTCTTTTCACTGTCTCTGAGACTAATTGCCAGCTTTGCAGTGCTGCTTCCCTGGCCATTGCTGGCAGTGAGGTCTGCTGCACAGTCACTTCATGCCGTCCTGGTGAAGGAGCCAGGCTTTTGTGTACTGGGATACTGTGCTAACGCTGGTGATGCAGAATATGCTCTGGTTCCTGTGTCTTGAGAAGACAGCTGGCAATTTTGAGCAACTTTGCATGTGGTAAGTGATAAAACAGACTCTTTTTAGGAAGTCTGAAAAGCCTCAAAGCCAAGAACAATATTGGTAAAACAGATCTTGCATCTTTTATCTGGTGTGTTGTCAGTATGTTTGTTTTTCTCTCTGTTCTACTGAGCTGCTCTTCTGCTGGTTTTTTCCTCTGCTATTGTGGTGAAAGGCAAATTCATCACTGGCCCTGTGAAGAGGAGCCACATGTTCAGTGTGCCTCTGTCAAACAGCATCATTATAGGCTGTGCAAGCTGTGGGAACATTGCCAGAGCTGTGGGTGGGCACTTCTGAAAAACACATGTGAATCTGCCTGAACCTGAATTCTAAAGGGTGCTTTTGAGAGATTTTTTGTTGTTGTTGTTGTTTTGATGTATGTATATTGAGCACTTTCAAACAAAGCTGGAATGGCAGACATGACTCCCTAGTCAAAAAGTGCTTCAAAAGCAAAGTTAGTTATGATTAGTATGAGTAGACTGAGCAGCTGTGGTTCAGAGGCAGAATGAAGGTTGGGAGCACGGAACCAACTGTGTGTGTGGATTTCGCACATCTACTGTGTAGCATTAAGTCACTTAGCCTTTTCCTGTGACTTTGGGAATAATAATACTTATGTGTTTTCCCGCTTCTTTAAATGAGTACTGTGCTTGCTAATTAGTACTTTTATACTGCAACTAGTGTATTAGTACTTTTTATACTGCAGCTTCTTATATTTATTTAGAATGTACTGTGCCCAGTTATCATACTGTTTCCTAACTGCTCCTGATATTATGAACTTTGTTCAATGCTGCCTGTTTTGATATGTGATAGTCCTTTGGGCTCTCAATTGCCCCCTTTGTTCACTAACGTTTCTAGTCTTTTTCACTCTCATGATCATAAACTGGAAGCACTAAGTCAGTCTGACAATGGATGAGAGCCAAAGAGCAGTCAGTAAGGTGAGTGGCTATAACTGGAACTGCTAGGAGTGCTCGTGGACACAAATAAGGTCTCTTCTTGCCTGCTTGTATGAGCACAGCCTGCTCAGAGAGAGTCTTGAGTGGTGGTTGAGAGAGTCACTGAGTCTTGAGTGGTGGTGCCCACTGTCTTACCAGGATGTGGATGTGCTGGATGGACAGTTCCTCCCAATCAGACAGAGCACCGCTACACTCAAGGGTAGTTGCTTGCTCTGAAATCTGAATTTTACAGTAATTTAATACAACCTCTACAGTAATATGTACTCACATGCTTCAGAGGTGAATAGTAAAGGCAAGTCTCCTGAGCTAAGAAAAGGAGTCATTACTGTCTCTAAATGGTGAATATCAAGTTCTGAAAACTAAAAAACAAATCCAATGGCTCCTTGAGACGTACGAAACAGGGAGCTGTCTCCCGCTTTGTTATATGTTGCACACCAAGGAAAGGTTTTCTCTTTTTGAAGTCAGTTTCTTCACAGTTGCCTTCAGCATCACATTTTGCATTGGGTTCTCCAGTTCTGCACCCGTTCTGCAATCATGAGACAATTATTGTATTAGACACAATTGCTACTGTATACAGCAGTTTTCTCAAGAGTTGCACAGAATGTTGTGCAATATGTAAATTGTGCTTAAGCCCCAAACAGCATGCCATTAAAATGCATGCTAGGAACACCTTGCATTTTGTTTTCATGCGTCTTATAAACACACCAATTAACCTCATTTTCCAGTCCATGTGCCATTGCCATTTGCTGCATTTCCTTTCTCACCTCCTCAGATCTGACTTCCAAATACCCAGCTCAAATTTATGGTAAAACGGGTAGCTATTTTGCAGTGTGTATGGAGAGCCCTGCATTTGGGAGAGGTTATAAATTTTATTGTGGTCATACAGTTTTTTAAATAGTGTACAGTGTGGAGGCCTTCCTTGAAAAAACAAGAGTTTTAGCTTGGTCTCTCAGAAATAACAGAAATATTGATGTCATGAATCTGTACCTTGTGATTGCCTTAGTTGGTCACCATTGCGATTACAGTGGTATGTCTTTGGAGGAGTATCTAGTCTGGGGCAGGGTATTGCTCACGTAAGTGAGCAGTAAGTCACATAAGTGAGAGCTCGGGGGTGGGGTACTAGGGTTTTGAGGTCACCAAGGGCATTGCTTGATTATTCGGTGTCTGTGCTGTCTTTGTCTTTGCTCTGATTTGGAATTTTTTTGTTCAGTTCATTCAGCAGTTGATGCCATGTGCCTGACTGCTCTGTCATGGGCGCGGAGGCATCTTTGCGAACTTCCTTAAACCTTGGTCACAAAAAGGAGGACTACATTTGCTCTCCTTTGGGACTCTCGTGGAAAGGATGGCAAATGTCCTTCCCCACGAGGGATATTCCAATGTTCTTTTGTTGTTGTTGAAATGTCTTCCATGTAGTTCAGAGGATACTTGTTCACTAGGTTAAAAGTTAAACTTCTTTGGTAGTCAGAAATGTTTCTGTTCCTGTATCAGTTGAGGAATGCTAAGAACTTTAATCAACGGTTCTTAGCACTGTTTGTTTGTGTGTTTCCTAGTTTTGACAATTTGTTGCCGAAGGTGCTCTGTATTGGCACCACCTTTTCAGGTCATGTGCTGCACTGATCCTTTTCTTGGTTTTTCTGCAGTGCCTGTAGCCTTCTGTATCAACATCAAAGCAGCTCCCTGCTTTAATCCCATTGTAAACCTAAGTGTTGAGAAAGAGGAAGGATCTTGCTAGGAAATAAAATTTGCAACTGCAAATGAATTACGCTACTTACCAAGTTAGCAACTGGCTCCTCTCTAAACTTACAGTGAATGCTATGGGTTTTGTAAGGGAAGGTAAGAATGTTTAATATGCCCTAGCTGGAGTAAAGGATTAATGAGAGGTGCGCACCATGGTTCCCAGGATGTGTTGTGTTCTTCACTCATCTTTCTGTCACTTTGGATCCATTTTCTCCATGCTTTTATTTGGGTCTTTTTTCTTCTTCTGATCATGATAATTTAATTGATTTCTTGTCTAGGACTCTAGACCTGGAATCTAGCGCCTAGCAGAAGCCTGTATTTGCTTTGCTTAGGAGCTGTGGTTCGAAATAGCTACTGAGGAGGACACATGCTTTCTGTGAACACAGGCAGAGTTGCACTTCACCAAGTGAGAGGCTGAGTAAAAGCAGATTTGCTCTGCTCTATGCATTTACTACAGCAAGGCTAGGTAGTGCCTATAAACCACCCCCTGCCCTGAGCAAATGGCCCTGCAAACATTAAAAGACTAAAAGACATAACAGCAGATCATCTGCTAGAAAATTGCCGGGAGATGTGTTGCGGAACATGAAAGAGATGTTGCAGAACACCTGCCTTTGAAACTTGTGTAGGTTCAAAATGAGGGCAAGTCTAGGTGACACAGGCCTCAGGTGCTACCTGTCATTTCTTCTTTCTGAGCATTTCCTTTACATCTCTTTTTTTCAGTGCATCTGCTGCCCTTTGGTTGTCACCAATTGCCAGCTGCTGGCAGGATTCTGCAGTGTCCTTCCCAATGCATTTTCTGCTCTCCCTCTCCCACCCACGGCTTTTCAGCCTCTCTTTGCTATTTCCCTGGTTTTCAGTTTTTCTGTCTGTTGATACTTTGATACTTTTCTGCAGGAAGAAAGAGACAGAACAGTGTAAAATCACCTGACGTTGATCTCCATGTTAAAAGGATGATCAGTTACTCTCTTAGCACACTAGCTTCTTTTCTGGAATCTAACTTGAATGAAAGAGGGGAGTGGTGACAACATAACTTACCCTGTTCTGTGAGCACATAGGAAGGCATGTATCTGCTGCTATCATGAACAATTAAAAACAACGGCAATAGTATCAAAGTTCATTTTCCGCTGTTTACTGTGTAGAAAAGTGCAAGAGGCAGCACTTGTGATGAAATTACAGGAGCTAAGTGCCAAAATTTATTTTCTCTGCTGTTGCTAGACATATGTGCTTCCTAAGCTTGTTATATCCTGAGATTTCTCTGTATTTCTTCTCTTAGTTGTTTTGTTTATGATTTTTTACTGGTCTATTGAAAATGACAGTGTTTAGAAGTCAATTTTGGCTCAAAATAGAGCATGGAAATGAGAGCTTTTGTGATATGCTCAGCTCTCAGGAATAGACAGTGAAGTTTTGCAGATCTTCAGCAAAGAGGCCAGGCTGCAGGAATTGATGCCCTTGAAGTCCTCACAGTCCTCTGCCGTGGAGAGTCTTGCTTTGGGCTGCCCCGTTGCAAGTGGGCGATGGTGTCTTCTCGCCAAAGCTCTGCTTAGCCACGAGGTTTCCGAGCACGGAGATCTTGAGGAACAGGCACTCAGCAGCAGGGCGGCAGCGAGAGCAGACTGGGGACCCCTCTGAGAGGAGGCAGCAGGGTCTGTGAGGGGCCCCACGGCGCTTCTCCCAGGTAAAGGTGCCTGTGGCCCAGGCTGGTGCTTCAGGCTGTGTCCTCAGCACCCTTTAGCCCGTGTCTTGGGCAGTCAGGAGTGAGATTGGTGATGGTCGTCAGAGCTGAGAAGCATCCCCCTTCTTTGCTGTGCTCTGCATCTGCAGTCTGTGTGGGCTGTGCTTTCTGACCCCTTTCAGACGTCAACCGAGGACAGGTACCTTGTCTTCAGCATCTGAAACTCTCCAGGTATCATGAGCTGTAGGGTGCTGGAGTTGTTCTGTGGTGTGATGTGCCACTGGAAGCACAGAGAGAAAGAAGGGCTTTTCATTTCCCTCTTGATAGCAGTTTGTGTTTTTTGTTTTGTTTTTCTTCCTTTTATGTTTTTACACGTGATTGGTGAAGTCCCCTGTGACTTTAGTCATATGAGAGAGCAAGGAAGTGACACTATTTCCTGACACTTTGTTTGCTTGTGTCCTCACAAAGTGCTTCCAGGGAGCCTGTCAGCCGCTCTAATTTTCTTTTTCTGCCCTGGTGTTTGTAGTTTCTTTGCTTTCCTGGCATGGGGCCCGTGAGTGGCAGCTCCTCCTCCTGCAGCTGAGGCCGGATGCAGGCACTTTGCTCAGGCAGGGAGGCCGCTGGCAGTGCCCCTGGCTGCAGGAGCCCGAGGGCACTGGGAGGTGATGGAGGTGCTGCCGGCGGGCACGCGGCTGCTCCCCTGGGGCGCCGGCCTTGTGGCCCTGCTCCTCACCGTCGTGATGGCCTTTTCCCTGCGCTCCCTCCTCGATCACTGGTGGCGGTGGTGGGTGATAAAGCCGATCCCGGGTGTCAGCCCCTGCCTTCCGCTGCTGGGAAATGCTCTGCAATTTGAGCGCAATGGAGAAGGTAAGAGTGTCCTCGCCACCTGTGAGGTCCTGGTGCCGTGTGGGGCTTTGCTGTGGGGTCCTGGTGCCGTGTGGGGCTTTGCTGCAGGGTCCACGTGGGGCTTTGCTGCCAGAGCTGCACCTGCCAAGGGCCTTGGGGCTCGGCAGCAGCTGCCTCTGCAAGCTCCTGGCTGTGCTGTCACTGTAGGTCACTTTGGGGCTGTGGGCAAACTGCAGAAAAATGCGATGAGAAGCAGGGAAGTGGAGCGGAGCGAAGAGTGGAGCTCTGTAAGTATGGAGTGGTTATCAGAGATTAGGTGGGGATCAATCTGAAAATGGATTGCATGTTTTCGATGGGGTTCAGACCCACTTTTAATTCTTAATGATATAGACTGTGAATGTTACAAAACTTTTTTTTTTTTTTTTTTGGCTGCTTTCATGAGATGTTTCACAACATGGAGGTCTGAATCCTCAGCATGGCCATTGCCTGTGATCCAGGCCAGGCTTTTAATTTGAAGGAAAGAAAGCTTTTTTAAGCAATAGTCTTCCCCCCAAGTGAGCATGCATGCATGAGGGACTTGGCATGCTGAACTGTTAAGCTGTTTGCAGAACTAGCTCTTAGCTCTAGTCTTAGTCTTATGCATAAGGTACAAAATAAATTACTGAATCTTTGCAGTACTGACCTCAAAAGCAAGTATTTCTGTGCCAATGGTGACAAATGGTACTTTCTTTTTGCCAGATGCTCAAGAGGGAATAAGCATGGTAAGCCAGCCTTTTAAGTACGCTGCTTTGAACAGGAGCGCGTTTCTTTCTTGGGGAGTCTGGGCTAGTGTGTAGGTTACCCTGCCTGTGCTGCGGGGGAGAGCCGACGCTTTGGGGCGTCTGATGCCTGTGTGTGTCAGTCTGTGCCCCAAGTACACGCATTTCTGTCTACCCCGATCACTCCTTAACTTGCTCCTTAACTTCCAGGCAGAGCCAGAGCAGAGGATTACTGGGTCACAGGAATGGTGTGAAGACAGGAATGGTCCAGGTGTGGGCACCAGCTGCATTGTCCAGTGCTGACTCGTGTTAGCCCAGGTCTCTTTGCCTGTTCGAGCGGGCATCCTGAGGCAGCATCGCTCCCTCCGTATCCAACCCTGCTCCTTCCAAGCTACGGAGTGTTTGGAGGAACCAGCTTCCCCTGAAGCTGACCTTGAGAAGCAGGGTCACTGAATGTGCTTATGAGGCTGACTGTGAGGCAGTGCTTTTGAGAGAGAACATCCTTTCTGCCCCCAGAAAGCAGTTTGATGGAGACTTTCACATTCTGTCCAATCTCTAATTCCCTTGATAATTGCTTCCAAGCTTTAGTTAAGCCAAGGACCTTCCTCCTTCATGTTTACTTCTCTAAATAGGAATGAAGATTGTAGTTTAGTTTTTTCATCAAAAAATGTAAAAGTTAAGAAAAATGAATTTTTTTGGGGGGAAGGAATTGTATGGTAAAAAGTAAAATGTTGCCCACCTGATGGTTTTACTTATTGATACCTACATACAAACTTCAGCATCTGCTATCCAGAAAACTTGTGAACTTTTATCTTGGTCATGTTAGAAAAAAAAAATCAGAAAAGAGCAAAATGAATAGATACTATTAAGCATTTTGGACAAAGTGTCATTAGAATTTGTACCTAAAACTAAATAATTCACTTGCTTGTCTGGATATCCATTAGGAAACAAACACTGTATACGTTTCCCTGGCTTTAGGGACCTTTGAATTGCCAGCTCTACAGAGGCTGTGGAAGGAGTCCTTTATCCTTTAATCTGGTTTCTGAAGGGCAGGGGCAGGATTTAGTCCTTGAATATCCTGATAGCAGACACCACCACAAGAACTGCAGAATGAACCTTATTGCCTCCTGGGATGAGATAACTGCATCTGTGCATGAGGGGAGAGCAATGGATGCTGTTTACTTTAATACAGCAAGGTCTTTGACACTTATCTCCCATGGTTTCCTTATAACCAAGCCAGCAGGATATGGATAAGTGGATGATGCAGAGGGTGGAGAGCTGGCTGGACTGTTGTACCCAGCCTGTGTGAAGTCCAGCTAGCAGCTTGATACCACTAATGAGCGGTATCTCAGGAACTGATCCTGAGGTCTGTTATTTAACATGTTTATTACTGAGGGGTAGAGCAGGCTCTCTGCACGTTCGCACACCATTCCAAGTTAAGGTGAGTGGTTGATACCTGAGTCATTGATTCATTGAGTCTTTGTGCCTCTAGAGGTGGGGACATCCAAACTGCCAGATCCACAAAGCCTCATGCTGGGTCATTTCTCCATCAGTAAGGTTTCCAAAAGGGCAAGAGTGGAGTTTGATCCTGGAACTGTCTACCATCATTGCCTCTGCTGCAATTGCAAATTGTCAGGGATGGTGAGGGCTGTGAAGGGGTGGGAGCGTGTGGGAGGGTGTGAGTAAGGTGCACATTGATGACAGGGTAAGGAAGGGCTCCAGAGATTATCTTCAGTCCCAGGGTGGGCGTTCTCAGAGATACAGATGTGCAGGGCTCTGCTACTGGAGTGTATTAGAGTGCCTCCATGTGCATTACAGCCTCACTGCCTCTGAATGAGGTCTTGGATGAGAAAAGGCTTGATGTCCTTCTTGGTTAAGCAAGTGTCTTAAGCATTCTAGCTAGTGTCAGCTAAGGATAAATGTGAACATACCCTTAACTTTGGTTTCATTCAATTTATCAGAAAGTGCAGTGGTACGGACGTCATCCCTTAATGCAGCGTTCTAATATAGCTTTAAAGTTGTTTTATGTAGAGCAAGCTAGTGTGTGGACATAAACAAGTAATGGTGCAGTACAGCTAATAAATGAATGTAGAAAAGGCAGCAAGGTAAAACTACAGCAAACATAATTTTAGGGCATATTAGAAAGAACAGATCAAGCAGGAATTCTTATCTATTCAACAAGTGCTTTTATCTGTTTTAATTTGTTTTCACATTCCAGGTTTTTTTAAACAACTGCAACATTATTCTGAAGAATTCAGGAAATTACCACTATTAAAACTTTGGGTAGGACCACTGCCTGTAATGGTCCTGTATGACCCTGACAGTGTGGAGGTGAGTGTGTTTGTCTCCTCCTGTACTATTGCACTGCCACATAAAAGCAGTGCCCAATCTGTTAGACATGCCATACTTTCTGTCAAAAAAAAAAAAAATGAGAGTAAGGGCTTGCAAGGATGCTGGAATGACACTGGATGCTATCCTATGACCAGTTGGTAAAGAAAGGATGAAGGTGTGAAAGAGAAACCCAGTCTCAGTTTGTACAGTACGAAAGACAGGGTGAGCAAATGAGTGCAGCACATCAATATGTTTGGTAGAAAGAAGCATATCCTTCAGCTTTGTTTCTTAACCTGTGTAAGAGGTTTTGCTCCCCATAGTTGCCCTGATTAGTTGATATCAAGCAGAGCAGACTGGACCTCTGAAACAGGGATAAAACATTGTGAAGTGGCTGTGGTGACAGTGTGTATCTGAGTGTCTTTCACGTAAGGACTCAACTGGCCTTCCTGTATCCCCCCGAGGCGTGGGGCATTTCAGTGTCAGGGTGGTGAGGATGCATGAAGCAGCATCAGCTGAATTAATCTCTCTCTGTCTAACAAGGGATGCTTTGCCCCCCCTCCCCTTTCTTTTCTGACAGATTATTCTGAGCAGTTCGAAGCACATAGAAAAATCCTACTTGTACAAATTTCTACAGCCATGGCTGGGCACTGGACTGCTGACAAGGTATAGTAAAATGCAGGGGCAGAGATGGATTCAAACCTTGCAGGGTATTTGATAGGAGTAGGGCTTGGAGGCAGTGCTGTTGAGTGGAGTCCCTGGGTAGAGGCATGGAGGTAATAGCTGCAGAAGTCTTATTTCTTTTTTCAGCTCTTGTGGTTGCAGACAAGAGTGTTTGTTTCTGTGTATGTTCACGGTCCTTCCGAGACATCATGAGGCTGTCAAGAGGGAGACTGACCATTGCTAATTTTTCTTAGAAGAAAAATTCACTCTTAAGTGAGTGAATTAAAGTTTTAAGAAGTGATGTCTGGCCTGTGGTGTCTTGATGCTACACCCTAGATCTTTTGGCCATTATCATGTCTGACTGTCCTGAGTATTCTGACTGAGCACACCTATGACTGTGTATATTGCTTATCTCTGCTACAGGAGCCCAAATGGGTGTGAAGGTCTTGAGGCTGGTCTTGCTTTGGGGCAGGGTAGGAGAGGATCTGCCCCCTGTCCTTGATTTCGTGTGGAGAAAGAAAATGCAGCTCGGGAAAGAGGGCAAGTTGGGAGTGGGAGGGAGGGATTAGTGCCCTTCGTTGTCTAATGGGTAGTAAAAGGTTCTCTTCGTCCTTAGCGATGGGCCGGTGCAGTTCTGAGAGGCAGCTGTGATCACAAGTGCAAGCATGTGTGGAAGCAGAGGAATGCCTTTTATCATCCTGTTTTGTTTGCCTGCGTTAAGCATGAAGAGTGGTCATAAGTAGTAAAGGGCAGAGAGCTGAGGTCCCTTGTGGCCAAAATGGCATGTGCTCCCCGTTACTATTCTGTCCTGAACGGGACTTTTGTCTCCAGGTAGGCTTCTAGAGGTTGTGGCTTTTTTGTGCTCACAGAAATGTTAAATACTCCAGCTTCAATGAGCAGGGCAGCAGAGAGAGACCCTGAGCTGAGATGCCTGGTGAGGAAGTGCCCTGTGCAGTCAGCAGATGGAGGCAGCCACAGGTGCAGATTTGCAGGAAAGATGAGAGGAGTTGGTGCTTTGATGCAGAGTGCTGGTTTTGTGCTATAGACAGACACCCCCAGCAGTGTTTTGAGGTGTGTGGTTGTGCAGTGGTGGGAGTCTTGTCTCCAAGAGGATGTTATAACACTTCCCTCTGCCCTCTGAATTGTGCAGCACTGGAGACAAGTGGCGGACACGGCGGAAGATGATAACACCCACATTCCACTTTGCAATCTTAAATGACTTTCTGGAAGTTATGAATGAACAAGGGAATATTTTGGTGGAGAAACTTGAGAAGCACGTTGACAAGGAGCCATTTGATGTCTTTATTGATGTCACTCTGTGTGCTCTCGATATAATCTGTGGTGAGTCCTCTTTGGCTATCATGGAGGGGCTGCGAATGCTGAAGCTCATGAGTACAATTGCTGCTGTGTGACAGCTGTGTGAGAGGACATGGTTGAAGAAGAATGTCCTTGCTTCCTGTCCAAATTGGTTTCCATGCTCCCTTTCTCCCCACACTGCCTCACCCTGCCAACTGGTCTGTACTTTCTCACCTGCAAGCAGATGAGTGGTGAGCTGGGCTGGTGTGGCAGGGCACAGGTAGGTGTCTAAACTGAGGCTGTGTTGAGGAGCTGCAGTCCTATGTGTGGAAAAGGAAAGCAAGGCCACGACCTGGAAAGGGCTGAATGCATTGCCCTGTGCAAGGCGGTTCTGAGGCGCTGATGGGAGGCCACGAGCAACGTGACCTTGCTGAGCGCGGTGACTCCCTGTGTCACTTCCCACTCGTGAACCCACGTCCGCTTCCTCTTTGCAGAAACTGCCATGGGCAGGAATGTGGGTGCCCAGGAGAATAAGGACTCGGAATATGTTCGTGCTGTTTACAGGTAAATGGAGACCTTCCTTGGCTGCTTTGTAGCTGGGTCGGAGTTGATAACTGCCTATGTCAGAAGTGTATTTACTGTTTGAGGAAGTGTTGGGGGGCACAGGAGGAGGTCAAAAGACAAAATGGCCAGAAAAACTGCTGCAGTTCTTGAAATTCCTTCTGGGATGGGTACATGCAAAAGGAATCTGAGGCTGTGAAGAGGGTTCAGTTGCTATTCGCTTAATCAACTAATGTTGGTTACATCAGTTAATGTAACCAGACATTAACTAATCAATTAATTATTGGCTTTGGAGGTAGAGAGAACTGCAGCGTTGCAGGTCAGCATGATTGCCAGAGTTGGGAGGGTACTAATTTAGGCAGCACTTTAAAGCTTGAATCACTGCTCTTCTGCAGTGGTATTTACCCTGTTCAAACTGTATGCAGCTGCCAGTGGGTTGGAAAAGCCATGGTCTGTATTGGCACTGCAGTGGTGCTTGAAGCCACTGTAGTGGTTCACTGTGTATGGTAGGTAGACCCTTCGGGTGTCCTTTTTAGGCTTGTTGGGACAGATAGGTTATATAAAGCGGGGTAGGGTTAGAGGTTTGATTGCTGCATATACTGCATGTCATATGGACAGGCAGGTCTTCCAGAACTTCCAGAGGGCTCTCTCAGGTCACAGGCAGATACTTTGGAGAGTTGGTACATCTTTGCAGGACATGGTCAGTACTCTGAGTGTGGAGAGGAGCTGAGTAATTGAAAAGGTCTGTTTCAAGAGGATTCTTCCTAAATGACAGTTGTATGATCTTCTTCTCAGAGATCACTGTTTAAAGAAGTAGTTTATGGTGATGCTGACATGCTGGGACAAGTACAGAAATTTTTGGATGCTCTAAAAATAAGAAGCAAAGACAAACAGCTTTCCCATCAGGTCAATGTGCTTAAATCCACAAGTTGTGTTTAGCTCTGGTGTGTAGAGATATACACATCTAGTAGATTTAGATTTTTTCAGGGAATGTAACTTAATGCAATTGTTGTGTCCCCCTAGGATGAGTGATCTAATCCAGCAGCGACAGAAGAGCCCTTGGCTTTGGCCTGATTGCTTATATGTGCTGTTCAAAGAAGGAAGAGAGCACGAGAGGAATCTCAAGATCCTTCACAATTTTACAGATACAGTATTAACCTCTTTCTTTTCATGGGGGAGTCTAACTGATAGAGAAGCTCTACACAAATAGAGATTTTCCATAGGGGCAATGAGGTTCCCCATTGTATGTGCATCCTCATTCACATAAATGCACTTGTCTTATTTGGGCTGTCAGAAAGACAGCTCCTTATCTGTCTTAGTTTGCAGCAATACTAATTAGTTACTTGAAGTTCTCTTGTTCTGAGAAGGATGGAGATGTTCGAAGCTCTTAACCTGTCTGTGGATCTTTAGTCTGGGAAGGTAGACACTTGATTATATCTCTGATATCCTGCTTTTTAATTTTTTATTTATTTTTTAGTAGTTGAAGCAAACTTGTGTGATGTAGACGGACTGTGTGCATGTGCTTCATGTCTCCTATTGCTAACATAATGTTTTGAATCTCAGGTCATTGCAGAAAAAGCTGCAGAACTTGAAAACCCCAAGCAAGGGAAATGTGATACTGATGGCAACTGTGAAGGAAGTGGCCTCAAAAAGAGAAAAGCTTTCCTGGATATGCTCCTGAGTGCAACAGATGATGAAGGGAACAAACTGAGCTACAGAGACATTCGTGAGGAAGTGGATACTTTCATGTTTGAGGTACCAAGGATATCTTTGTTTCCTGTACGCAGGCAACAAAGAACTCTTCCCTCCTGTGCTGTCCATACTGTCTCTCATGCAACTGTTCCTGATAGTTCAGGGAAGATTGCAGCTCATGTCTTATATGCATTGCTGGTAGCCCAGGCCTTAGGCTGGAGATGACACAGGAACCAAGCAGATGAATATAGGTCCATATTGCTGTGCAGGTGTGCTCGAGAGTTCACGCTTATGCCTTGCAAGATCTGTGGGGAGAGAGTGCACAGAGAGAGAAATTCAGACTCGTAGAGCAGCAAGAGTCAGTCATGGGGGCTGTGAAGAGAAGGGCAACTGGCAAGGGACCTCATTGGAGACAGAGTGCAAAGCAAAGGCTGTGCTAGTTCCCCCACTGAAAGGGAAAGCTTTAGAAGGCGAAGGAGAGGGAAGCAGGATGCTTGCTGGTTTGACTTGAGCCCTTTTCCCCCTTTGCAGGGATCACTGGTCATATTATATCTTAATGATCAATGTGGTGGATAGAGTTCTGTGGGCTTGACTTTTGGTTGCTGACCTACTGAGACAGCCCTTCCCTAATAGCCACACAAGGAGTATTTACACAGGCTGCCTGTGCACAGCAGTAGTGTTGAAGTGAATGTCTTTGTGAACCTCTAGGGCCATGATACAACGGCAGCAGCAATGAACTGGGTACTGTACTTACTGGGACATCATCCTGAAGCCCAGAGGAAGGTTCACAGAGAACTGGATGAGGTGTTTGGTACATTTCCCTTCTTTCTTTCCTGGGCTCAAGGAGGTTTGGTCTTTGTGGGGGGAGCAGTGGCATTTGGTGGGGAGCATGTGGTAGGTGACAGGAGATCCCCAAAGGGGGCTGGAGTCACCGAAAAAGGGATGTGTTGGTCTTATTGCCCCCTGTTTGTTTGCTTTCTGGACAGGTAACAGTGATCGTCCAGTCATGATGGATGATCTGAAGAAGCTTCGGTACCTGGAGTGTGTTGTGAAAGAAGCTCTTCGGCTCTTCCCTTCGGTTCCGCTGTTTGCCCGCAGCTTGCGGGAGGATTGCTATATTAGTGAGTAGGAGCACCCTGAGATGCCCCTGAGCAATGCTAGGAAATGCAGTCATTCCAATCAGCTGTACAGTCGGATCCTTGCTGTTATGTTGACTGTTTTCTCTTGTCTCTCCCTTTCCCTGCTCAGAAGGCTACCGAGTACCGAAAGGCACAAATGTCATTGTTGTAACGTACGCGCTGCACAGACACCCGGAGATCTTCCCCGACCCCGAGGAATTCAGGCCTGAGCGGTTCTTCCCCGAGAGCTGCAAGGGGAGGCACCCGTTTGCTTATGTGCCCTTCTCGGCCGGTCCCAGGAACTGCATCGGTGCGTAGCTGCAGAGAGGGCCCTGGTGATGAACGGTGCTGCTCGTGCTGCGCTGGCCGTGGAGCGGGGAGCGCCTCCAGCACGGGGTGCTCATGTGTTTGATGGTCCTCGCTGAAACACCGAGTGCTCTCTCTCCCGAGTCAGCTTTGTGCTCGAGTTGCAGGCCCATTTTGTTTTCTCCTAGGGGATTCTTTCTGTCCAGAGCCCAGTGTACATTAAACTGTTGCTTCCTTCCCATTGCCTGTGCAGCCTGACAGCATGTTAGGGAGATGCTGTGTCAGGAGAGCATTTGCATTTCTGGTCCTCTGTGCCAGCAAGGCAAAACATTGTGGAGCAAGAGCAGGGGGTCCTGAGTTTGTTTTGCTCTGGAAGTATATTGTTTGTCTGATGGTGCTCTCTGCTGGGTGTCCCAAATATGCAGCCTGCAGTAGAAGCATTTTTCTTCTTTTTTTTTTTTTCCTGATGCCTCAGCTGCTTTCTCATTCCTACTGGTCTCCCAGAGCTTGTGCTCTTCATTCAATGGGCATGTTAACTCTTCAGGTCTCAGAGACACCCTACACTTTTGTCAGTGCTAAAAGTTACAAGGATCATTGTTTACATTATAGAATGTGTGAAAAGATATGAATTTCCCCTGTGCTGGTCTTAAGTGTAAAAGGTGAATATTCAAGAATTGTTGTACGTTTTACGAGAATGTGGAATTCATTTTTTTCAGGTTTTAAAGTTTCTATTTCTGAGGTTTGTCTCACTGGCAATAGATGTCCTTCACTTATGAACAGTGTAGGTCTTTCCATTACTGTGTACACATGTGTATAGACATCCATCCACACACATTTTCTAAGCAGGAGCCCACAGAAGGTAGACAGCACTGGCTTTTTCTGCCCTTAACCTGTAATTTAATGTTAGGTGAGCTTCCTGGACTGTGACATTTTTTCTATTTTGTTTTGCTCTTTGTTGAAGTTGCAAACCTGACAGTAATACCTGTTTTGCTGCCCTGTAATCTGTAGGTCAGCGCTTTGCACAAATGGAAGAGAAAGCCCTACTGGCCCTCATCCTGCGGCGCTTCTGGGTGGACTGTTGTCAAGAGAAAGAAGAGCTTGGGCTGACAGGGGAACTGATTCTTCGTCCAAACAACGGCATCTGGATCCAGCTGAAGAGGAGACCAAATTTCCAGTCCTAATGATGGGAAATTCAATGTTATTTTCCGCAAAGCTGTTTAGATTGAGGAATGTTTTTAAATTGCGTGTTTTGTTGACAGCCAGTCAAAGATGATGATGTGATAGTCCTGAGGTGCTGTAGTCTTCTAATGAATGAGAACTTTACATTCATTTTTAAAGTGCAAGGCCTTGTTTACTCAGATGAATTGCAACAATGTAAAAGAAAATTAATGATGGGGTGAGAAATTAAGCAGATTTTATTGTGTTACTCAAAGCTTCTAAACAGTGAATGAATGTGCTCTTACTTTTTAAGATCCTGCAAGGAACCTAGAGAGATTCTTGCTAGTTGCTGTTAAAGAGGGCAAGAGCCCTCTGAAAATTTCTAACTGTTCCTAATTTAGATTAGATTCTCAGCCAGAAACAAAACACACTCAGCAGCCCCCTAAGAAGTCAGTGAGGACAGAACTTTCTCATTTCTTTAGAAATGAGAACAGCAAGTGTGTTATGTAGCTGAAATATTTTTAATGGTTTTGCTCACTACTTCAAGAGCCTCAGCAGATATTTGTTCCTGTTTTGTCAATCAGAATGCATATGAGTTATTCATGGGAACAAATCTACAGGGTCTTGTTTGTTTGTTTGTTTTCTCCTCCTTTTTTCCTCTCAAACAGTAGCATGTACTGTACAAGCTGCTGTATCCCACCATACCATCAGGTCAAGGACATGTGCAATTCATTCACTCATTCAGTAGAATAAAGGTGTCATAATCCCAATTTGGAGTCACAGTTAGATGTCTCCCAGAGACATTCACAGATGTTTAATAATTTCTTCCTTCTTCCCACATTCTGCTTTATGAAGCCTTGTATTTTGATGGAGGAGAAGACAACCACACAATAGGCAAAAGCAAATAATTGTTAAAGATGATTTTTTTCTGAATACTATTCTCTTTATATCGGCACTATAATCACCTTGATTTAACCTGTGGAAACATGTTAAAACGTGGCCTTAATCACTCAAGCCAAGCCTCATGAATTTGAAGGCTCCCAGCTGTAGGTAGATGACACTTTGGCTTTTGAATGAGCAGCCAGAAGTCAGATGCAGAGAAGTCAGAGTCAGATGCAGCTGATACTGGACTGGTCCATCTCTAATGATGCATGCGTTACCAAGTAAGAAAGACATAGCCTGTGCTTACTGCTTTTCTTGATTTTATACATTCTTTTGTGCACTTCTAAATAGCACAGGGTGGCTTAATGCATAACATAGCACTGTACTTTATAAAATATCAGAATACAAAGAAAATATTTCCTGTGTTTTCCAAGTTTCTTTTTCACTTCATTTTCAAAGGCAATTTTCGTTTTTTGGTAATGGTGAGAAGTTTCTTTTAGCGAGTTGATTATAAAAATAATTTTCTTTATAAAAAGATAACTTTCTGAGACTACCTTCTTATGCTAATATATTAAAACAAAACAAAACAAAAAAACCTCATCATGTGTTTTCCCAAGGGATTCTTTGGTAAAGAATTAGCTAAAGCTTCTGGATCTGAACCATAAGTCCAGGGTGGGTAAGCTGTTCTAGGAGCATGGGACTTATGGTTGTTATAAAGCAAATGTTATCAGCCCCTCGGCATGACTTATAGGCAGTGGCAGTGCTGCACGAAACTGTTTCCAGGGCTGCCTCAAAGGCCCTCGAGGTTTCCAGCCATCTTGTCACACACTGGTTCTTGGGACTCCCGTTTTGGACACAGCAGGAGGTTGATACCCCGCTGCCTTCCTGAATTTTACCTTCATGCACCAAGGGACGAACAGCCTCATAGCAAGGTTAGTAGTTTGCTGAACACGAATCCTCTTGATCTAACTTTTCAGCCTTTGTTGAATCCTTGACCCTCTTGCCTTGGTGGAAGCAGCATCAGTGCCATCCTGTGGCAAGCCTGTGAATACAGCAATACCTCACTTGATAGCGTGTCCTATCTTCTCAGCTTGTAACAATTAGAAACTAAACCAACTCACCTTTTAAACAAAGTTGTAGGTTGTTCAGTTAAATTTTAGGTTCTTCTGAAAGCGGGAGTTCTCAGCTAAGTATAAGTTCCATCTTTTCCTGGGTAAATGGACTTTTATGGTCTGTGCCTGGAATGGTAAAGGTGGGAAGGAAAAAAACACAGGTGATTTGCTGCTCATTGGCATTTTTTTTCATAATGATGCCATTTACTTGGATCTGAATCTTTCACACTAATGCCCCTCAATTATTTAAGGATTTACCCGTGATGTTTATGTTCTTTATGCAGGTTTTGTGCTCACAATAGAGAGTCTCACTTACTGGAACCAGGGATTAGACTTCTATTTAAAAAAAAATAAAGTATCAAGACACAGATGCTCAGCCGGTAGAATTCATGTCTATTGATTTCTCTGCAGGGCTGGTGATTTACACTCTGAAAACGTGGCCCAAGGTCAGTAACAATATTGACAAAGTGAGCACAATTTCAAAGTAAATATTAAAGACAAGCTAGCATTGCAGACCCGGTAACATGTAACACAATTTGGAGACTATTTTGGTTTTTAAATCTTCAGTAGAGCACAAATGTTATCCATTCATCCAGACCTACTGTACAGGTATGTACTTGTTATTGCAATTGATATTCAGCACAGGCTTTCATAACAAGGCAATGTGTATTGATCTCGTTAGGGATTCTGTTGTGTGATTAGTTTGATTCTCTCACAGTTGAAGGAGTATCACGTAGAAAAAGGAAATTACACAAGATTTATGTAACAGGTAAGAGAAATGGTGAGTGTGAATCAAATGTCTGCTATGTTGATGATAGTGTCTGCCCAACTTCGAGGACAGAATCCAGAGCTGTTAATAACATCTTAATGAAATGTTGCTTCCAGTTTTCCAGTTTAATCAAGAATAAATTTCTGCTGTAAAACAAAAGAGAGATTATGCAAGTCTTATTATGTCTTTGCAACCCTCAGTAAAGTCCCAAACTTTTGATGATGTTGCATATTACTGGATTTAAGCCATAACTGCATATCACAGTGGTAATCTGTATCTCCATACCATTTTGAATTAGTGGTAGACAGGTAAATCACTTAGAGATATGCATTGTGGTAATTTATAAAATTAACAATGTGCCATTTATTAAGCATATCCTAAAGAATATTTTTTTTTGTTTGTTTTTAGGATGCCTTGGATTTATTTGACTTTTTATTTTGTTTTCTTATTTGCTTCAGTTCACAATGGTAAGTGAATATATAATTCCTAAAATATGCAAATGAAATAGTAAACCTTTTAGAAGGGGGAGGCGGGGATTAAAGAGGCTAATATACAAAATGACCTAAATATTTATATTAAGAGTGAGTAGAACCCCAGAGCAAAGCAGTTTTGGTGGAAGGATGCATGTTAGTGTCTACAGTCCGGTCCTGCGAGAGTTGGCTTGCTCCTTTCTGTGCAATTCCCGTGATTTAGGCAGTATCTCTACAATACCCATCAACTCAAAAGATTACTCCAGTAAGCATGAGTAACTCAGAAATAACTGTTTCAGTAAAATGATTTCTAGAATTTCTTAGAAACGCTGGAAAATCAGTATCTGTGTACATATTTCAGTGCCACTCCGTGTTAATGATTTACTTTGGTTAGCAAACGTCAAAATGCAAAATGCCATTGCCTTTCCCTGAAGTTCCCTGTCCTGATAAATTAGAACTAAGATGTAATACAGTTTTATGTTCAGTAACGGATTAACTATTTCCTCTGAGGACAATTAGGTAATGCAATTTTTTTAAACAAAATCTGTTTGATAACTGTTAATTAAGTGTTAATTAAGAAGTGTTTTACATGGATTCAAATCTCAGTAGAACTAATTTTTTGAACATTTCTAAGACCGAAGAAACATACGCTTTGTACGATATTGAAGTATTTAGGAGTGGCATAATTTTTCTAGCTACTAGAAGTAAAATATATTAAGCATTGATGTGTATATATTAATTTACACTATCAGAAGATAAAATCAAAATATCTAATGCAGCAGAGAATTGCAGCACTTTTTATTCCATAATTCATATAGAATATTATAAGTTATAAAAAAAAAAAAAAAAAAAAAAGCTTTCCTGTCAATGGTAAAGTTGGGAAAGGGAATTCTACTGGGAGTATACACAATTTTTTTCAACCAAGCTTATGAAAGTATATGCACCAGAATATTCCTGATACTTGTAAAGTACAACCTTTTGAACAAGAAAGAAATTTCTTTTAAAAAAATACTAGCAAACCTGATAAATATGCATAATAGTTTCTTGTTTCCTTTTGCTTTTGTTTTTCTTTTTGTACAGGAAACATGAAAGTCCCTAAGTATAATTATATTATGTTATTTAGTATCCTATCAACTAAAATCCACTTGCCACATTTTAAAAACTTTTTTAAAAAATATTTGTTTATGTTTTAAATAACTATTGATATACTATGAGAGCTGTAAATCCAGGGTCTAAGCACCAACTAAAACTTCTTCAGTTACATTTATTTTCTGTAAAAATATTTTCTCCATTCTTCAGCTGAGAAAAGTCATTTTATAGATACAGGCTACAAACTGGCCTATTTACTACCCCTTCAGAAAACAACGTATAGGAAGTGCATAGAGTGGGCTTCTCTGTGAAACAGCCTTTATATATGTTTTTACATGGATATCTTGCATATTCTCAATTTTCAAAAGCTAAGAGTATGACCAGAATGTTGCCACTTAGATATTTTAATTTTGGTCAAATCAACAGTACAATGTGAGTGGTTTCTATCAGAGAACCCTCAGTGCAGGATTGGTGATGAAGTCCTAGAAATCTGAGCGTATAGCCGAGTTTGTTTTGATTTTGCACCGTTCCTGAAATGCTGCTCTCCTAACAGCCGGCACTTGCTGTGTCGGGCAGCAGGTCGGACTGGGCTCAAGGCGGGTCGTAGGGAAGTAGAGGGTTAATAAAATACTGGGAACAATTGAACTGAATTGAAACTCCACAGATGGGCACCTTCTATTAATTTGTTTTAGGATTAGGACATTAGGCTTATCTGCACATACAGGCTTCTACCTATCCATGTGTTTTGTTATTCTCTATCAGAATGTGTGACTGAGATCTACGAAAACACCTATTTCCAAGGAGGAGACCTCTCTACGGTTTTTACGCCAAATGTCAATTACTGTCAAGTAGTGTGTACTTACCATCCCACGTGTCTCTTCTTCACCTATCTGCCAGCAACATGGACTAGTGATCCTACAAAAAGGTAACCACGTTTGTGCAGTTTTTGCTGGCTTTATGTGATATTTCTGGGAACTCGAACTGCTTCACCAGAACATAAGCATGCAAAGAAGGTTACGTGGCTGCCATAGAAGATCTGGTATCATTTATGTTTAAATTGATAAATTGAAGAATATATAATAATGTATAATTAGTCTAAAACTCAGTTGTTTAATGTTGATGGAAGAAGAGATGGCCTACATTTCAGCTGAGAGTGAAACATAAAGGACTGTGTTATACTGCAAAAGCTGTGAATTGATGCATTTTAAAACACAGGTTTTCCTGCTACTTAAAAGACAGCGATACTGAAACACTACCAAAAGTGGATATGGACGGTGCCATCTCTGGACATTCCTTAAAACAGTGTAACATCAAAATTAGTGGTAAGATAGAGTTATTCACACATGAATTTTATGCTCTGTATCACAGCAGGGATGGGGATGTTTCTTGCCACATCTCTTTCCCAATTCTTACAATTTTTCCACTCGCTTCATCCTTCAGTCCCAACTATCCACCACTTAGGCTCTGCTGCAGTCACAGGGTCCTGTTTGCTTTAGGCTTCAACCGTAGCTCCAGCTGTAGAAATCTATTTACTCCTACAGTTCCCCTCCAGCAAGCTACTCATAGGATATGTATGATTGCCTACTTATAACTTTCTTTATAACATTTTTTATGGCCCAAAAATAAATGCCCCATTTTTAATTCATTCAGCAGCTTCTGAAGATAGACAAGCCTTTAAAACTACAGTTTGAATTTTGAAATGGGAAAGTATATTTTCCAGTAGTAATCTAAATTACTTTATGATTAATCCCATTATGGTTCAGCCACAGGTATTAGGGCTTCTCTCTTGTGCAGGTAAAGATAACATTGGAGTCTGCAGGTCTTTCCTTTACCGTGTAATACTGCAGCCTGCCCCTACTTCTGATTTTGTGAACTGAAGCATTTGAGAAGTATAATGTAACTCAAATGAGCATGGGTGGTAGCACGAGTTTACAGTGCTTGCACTGTCTGAACATTTACCTTTTTGGCACATGCTTTGTGAACATTTGTTTCTGTTTTGTTTTTCCCAGCTTGCAGTCCAGATGTCCACAAAGGACTGGATATGGAAGGGAAAAATTACGATGTTGTTACGGCTGACACTTATCAACAGTGTCAGAAAAAATGTACCAATGACAACTATTGCCATTTTTTTACATATGCTTCAGAAACATTTCACAACGTGAGCCTTCGGTAAATCCCTCTCCCTGGACAGCACTGTGGCTTTGTGTAGGGTAAATCTCAGAGCAATCTAAGGTGAAAAACTTTATACAAGGAACTAAGTTTTAACTTGACCTGTCATTCTTGAAATGCTGATTCAGACTGGCAGGAAAATATCTATATTAGTTTTATTCATCCACTGTGAAAAGACTGAGTTGGTTGTCATAGCACTGAAAATAAATTAATCCGTTGGAGACATTAAAATGCAAGTGATATTTAGAGGTGAGCAGCTTTATTTTCTATTGAATCTCACTCTGCTTATTGCTCTGAAAGTAGCATCTTCATTGCAGTCAGAGAAATACTTTCAATTTTAGTTGTGCTGTCGTTGTGCTGTTAGCCTGCTCAATTTTGCAAGCTCAACATTGTTTGGCTAGACCTGTTCCTCATGTAAAGGTTCTTCTGGAGGCTGGAGATTCTTCCCACCCCTGGCCAAGTGTACAGCACGATAGGAGTTAAGGTGCCGGGAGGATACTGTCGGCCTGTTGTCTTACTGCTTTCTTTATTCCTTGTCGTTTAGTAAAAAATGCTTCTTGAAACATGCCACCTTAGGAACTCCAACCAGCATAAGAGAGCTTGATGATGTTGTCTCCGGATTCTCTTTAAAGCCATGCCAGCTTTCTGAAACAGGTAACTATTAAAAGCTCTTTTGATTCACTTTAGATTTAAGGGTGGTGGATGACAAGGGACTCTATTTCTGACATATATGTTTTGTGATGTTAAAAAAAAAAAAAAAAAAAAAAGTAATAATGTTATTCTTAATTCTTGGAAATATAGATAGTACTCAAGCACTAAAGAAGTTCCGATCTTTTTGAAGATCTAAAGAAGGCTTTCATAAGATTAGTTTGATTAAATTGCAATTTTAACTTTGTATCAGAGATTAAAAAATGAAAAGAAGGAAGAATTTTGTGGTAAGGTATAAAGAGAAGCAATTTAGCTATTCTCTCTCTCTCTACATATATATATATATGAAAGATTGGAGGGTTTTCTTTTTTCCCAGAGTGCTGCTTTGTAAGATAGACTAGAAAGACACATATTCATGCTTGAAAGGAAAATTCTAGCACTTTGAGGGCCCTGCTTAGAGAAGAATTCAGGGGACTGAAGCACATGCCCAAATGGTATGATTTTAAATAGAAATAATAATAATAATAAAAAAGAAACTATCAAAGATATTTATGACTTATGACAGTGTTGACATAACCATAACTAGTTTTCTGGAAAAAGGGAGGGGGAGAAAAAAAAGGCAATATGCTTTTTAGTCTTTCTTATGGCTTTTGTCATTAGCTTTTCTTCCCATCTGAGCAGAACAGCAGCTCCCCTGCTAATCCTCACTGAATGTTACTGCGTATTTTTCCCTTGGCAGGTCTAAATGTCATTTCTCTGCTTCTGTCCTTTATCCTCATCCCTGCTCAATAATCCTCTGCATAAGGTTACCCACTTAAAACAATGTTCATGATAAAGAGTTTTTTAGTTAAAACATTACGGTATCTTTCCAGCATATCAGTCACAAAAGAAGGAAACAGTGAACCAGGAAACAAATTAAATAATTTGTAAGTCTCTCTTTTTTTGATAATACTATGAAAGTCTTTTGAATTTTGATATTATTTTCTTGTCTTATACAGATTGTCTGATGGACATTTTTGAACATAAAGAATTTTCAGGAATTAACATTACAACTTTTTTCACTCCTGATATCTCCGTCTGCCAAACTACTTGTACTTATTTTCCAAACTGCTTGTTCTTTACATTCTTTACCAGGGAATGGCAAATAGAATCCCAAAGGTGAATATAATCACTAACTTTAATTTCTACCTAAGTAGATATTTGAAAAAATAGTAAAGTTTTTATTTTTAACTAATTTTTATGAAAAATAAGGTTTTTATTAACTTTAATTTATAAAAATTAAGGTTAGAAGGTTACTTCCAGTAAAGCATTGGCTTTTACATGTTTTATTTCTGTCTTCATAATTTTCTGTGGGTATTTCATCTGTTATGCAGTGTAACCAGGCATTTGTAACATAGCTGCATATCTGGCAGTAATCTGAGAAGTTATAAGCATTAAAAAGAATAACGGATTGACTTAAAGACATATTTCAAGAAAACTGTTTTCCTACATTATGAAGTTATTTACTTGAAAGGATTTTGCATAAAGTAAACAGGTGTGAAGTGTTTTCTTTTAAAGAACTTCCTTTTCTTTTGTATTTAGTAGTGTGAAGAGTTAAAAACCTAAATTCCACATAAAACTGATGTGAAAAGAAGAATAAAGTTTCAAAGAAATTTCAGGGAGCAGCAAAACTGAGATGGCATATATCATCTCAAGTCACCTTTTCTATGTATGTATATATTATACAATCTCTAATAGTCCAGCCATATGCCACTTCACAGAACTGCACAGGCCCTATTTTTATATTAATTTGGTGTCTGAGTTAGCATTTCTTTAATGCATTTTTATATGAAATATATTTTACAGTAGAAGTGGGAGAAAAAAAAAGCACATTTAATAAGGAATATTCTTTATTAGTACCTAAAACATCAATTTTAGAATTTGAGAAGAAAATAAGTTATATTTAAAATTTTTTGTTTTTAGAAATCTTTGCCTTCTGAAGACATCAAGAAGTGGTATACCAGATGCACTTGTATCAAGAGAAAAAGCTGTATCAGGCTTTAGCCTCCTAAATTGTAGAAGATCCTTCCCTGGTAAAGAAGAAATTACAATACTAATTCAAAATACTCATTTTGAATTAATCATGACACTTAGCCTTACTGATGTTTGGGATATTCATTCTTGCAGCCTGCAATTCTCGCACTTACATGAATATGAACTTTGTGGGAGAGGAACTCAATGTCACGTATGCTAAAGGACACAAAGCTTGTCAGCAAGTTTGCACAGACATGATTCGTTGCCAGTTTTTCACCTATTTTCCACTCCAAGATTCATGCAATGAAGAAGGGTGAGATACATCTAAAAAAAATTTTTAAGGATTGCTGGAAGAGTCACCCCACAGACTTAGGAAGGGAATAGTGTGTACACATTGCAAAACTGAATCTTTACGTTAATTTATTGGCAGAAAGTGTAAGTGTCACCTGAAAATGTCCTCAAGTGGATCCCCAGTGAAAATAGTGCATACGGGAGGAAGGATCTCTGGATACTCCCTAAGATTGTGTAAGAAAAAGGCCAGTACTGGTAAGTAAAATTTTCAGTTAAAAGAGGCAAATCTTAAATGATTTCAGTACAGGAAGCCTAAGCCTCCCTAGCACTCAGAGAGCATTGAAATAGTAAAGAGACTTCTTGTGTGTTCTGAAAGAGAACATAGTTTATTACAATCCTGCATAGCATATACCTTGTAAACATATAAGCAAGGTCATGATGTTTAGCATATAACAAACATTACAATCAGAAATGTATTACCTTTTAGTAGAAGATTGGACCCAGTTCATCTTTGTCTTTTCCCTGGTGAGTGAAAATGATCTTTACCCTTTCTGACTTATTTCTGCAGTGTGTATGCAGCATTCTGAAAAAAGCATAAGGATTGTTGGAGGGACCGACTCAGCGCCTGGCGAGTGGCCCTGGCAAGTAAGCCTGCACGTGAAGCTGTCTCGACAGAGACACATCTGTGGAGGCTCCATCATCAGCAACCAGTGGATTCTTACAGCTGCTCACTGTGTTGTGAGGTGGGTGCTAAGTGTATGTATTGCTGTTGAAGGCCAAGTTACCATCAGATCTGGGTAATGAAGCCACTCCTGTTTTGAAGAGCTGATTTTACTGACGTACAGGGGATCCATTTTCTTTGTTACATTGTCTGCATCTGTAAAGCACCTTATCCTGGTACTTATACATTGAAAATGTTAAAGTTCTGTATTGGGACAAGTAACAGGTAACATGTTTCAAAGATGAGAACATTGACTCAGCAACACGGGCTGAAATTAGACACACCAATTTAAGTAATCTAACTTTAGTGTGAAATAGTTTTGCTAACATTTGACCTTTACAGACAAAAGCTATTAAAGTGGTTATACTCTCTGAGCCCCCTATAACCTTATATAAAGAACGTGATTATCTTTCTGCCATCCCATGTTTGTAGAAGTTGTCAGCATGTTAAAGGGCAAAAAGATGAAATATATTTTAAAAATAAGAAGTAGATGTTGTTGCTTGGAAGCAACTAGCATATTTATATATTCTCGTATAAAAAAATTCAAAATTTAGAGCTTGAGAATGTGAAAACAGAAATGGGGAGGGTGCCTCAGGGCTTTCCCTGGGCGCTCAGGAGCTGACCCCTGCATGCCAGCTCCGAGGCAGTGCCAATCCGTGTGCCCCACACTGACTGTTTGTCTCTCTCCCACAGTCTTGCAAATCCCAACATCTGGCGTGTTTATGCGGGAATTTTAAAACAATCGGAAATAAAAGCAGAAGCGCCCTTCTTCAGAGTGGAAGAGATTATTGTTCACCCTCAGTATAAATTTGCGCAGATGGGATATGACATTGCCTTAATGAAACTGGAAACACCTATGAATTTTACTGGTATGTAGAGTATTCCGGAGGAATTCTGAAAACGTGCAGGATGTTGTAGGGATGGTTTTGTTCTTGCAGTTCATGAAGCTTGGGCTGGTTTCCTTTAATATGCAATTAATGGGGTTTGAGAACAATCATACTCAGTTGGCTTTGAAGAAAGCATGGGGGGCTTTTCTTTATATGACTGGGGCAATCCATAATATAAGAGACAAAACATAAAGCCTATCACCAGGGCTTGCATTGGGTGTCTGTGAAACTTCAATGTTTTAAGTATTTCTACTGGCCATTAACATTTCAAATTGTATTTTAGATCTTCAACTACCCATTTGCCTGCCATCGAAAGAAGATGCTGACACACTTTATACCAACTGCTGGGTGACTGGATGGGGTTACAGGAAAGAAAGAGGTACATGCTGGTAAAATGGTGTTACCAAAATACTCCTATTAATGGTCAATGTTGGGTGCTATCAAAGAAAAAGGAAAGACAGTGTCACAGAAGCCAACATCACTCTAAAAGCGGTGGCCTCTAACTTTATAGTATCACCATATGAGGATTTCTAGATTTTAATGTAAGTTTTTCTTTCGCTAGGACTAAACACTTCTTTGCTCTAACCTGTATGTTGCTTAGGTCGCGTCGAAGACATTCTTCAGAAGGTCACTGTTCCCCTCATGTCAAAAGAGGAGTGCCAGGTGAGGTACCGACACCGCAACATAGATGACAGGGTGATCTGTGCCGGCTACGAAGACGGTGGAAAGGATGCTTGTAAGGTAAAAAAGCATATAGTAACGTATGCAAATACACTATTGCAAACCATAATTAAACTGTTTATAGTAAGAACAAAAACACAGTTACAAACAGAACTATCATTTAACTTACATGGGGAATGGACTAAAGACAATTTGAGCAGACTCGTCAGTTCATTATTAAATTTCAAAGTGTCAAAACGTGGCTTCACATGCTCTGCTTTTTTTACTCTTGAACAAAAATGGCAAATATATTTTCCATTGGTAATTTCCTTAATGGTTATATTAATAACATTGTATTTTTCTTGGTTGTGCATATGGTCTTTTTCATTGGGTTTCAAATCAATATAGGTACATAAATATACATGTACATTTGTCAGTTGTTTTGGACATTAATGGGAAGTTGAAATGTATTGCAATGCCAGGGAAATACTCAGAAGTCAATTTACTAGGGGAAAAAAGAGTAACATCTGCTTGACCACTGTGTAAATGAGCTTTAGGTGGGAGTATCTGAAACGTGGAGTTTTGCTGGTGTGAGCACCGAGTGCTGCTGACTTCTGTGAGTGTAGCTCTCGAGGAAACCGTGCTGAAAGGTTTCCCCGGCCGGGGCTGCCCCTTTGTTCCCCTCCTGTGTCGCAGGGCGACTCGGGGGGGCCGCTCTCCTGCAAGCACGACGAGCTCTGGTTCCTGGCGGGCATCACGAGCTGGGGCGAGGGCTGCGCGCGCCCGCGCCAGCCCGGCGTCTACACCAACGTGGCGCACTACGCGGACTGGATCCTGGAAAAGACGGAAGCGTGAGGCTCAGACTGCGGCCCGGGCGCAGAGGAGGAACAAACCGCACAGTTACTAAATAAAAACCTGTAATAAAAATAAATAAATAAATAAATAAAAACAATCAGGTTCGTTGCCGCTTGTCCCATCCCGGCCGCCATCCCTCCCTTCTCGCTTGCTACTCGCTTAGCGTAGCCCCGCCCCCTCGCCGGTAGCCAATGGCAGCGTGCGCGTGCTGCACGCGGAAGTCGGCCGTACCATAGAGAGATGGGGCGGGGAGGGTGTGTGGCGGCGAGCCGCGGGTCTCTATGGTGAGACCTCCGCGGAGCGCGGGCGCTGCGGGGCCGCGCCGCGGGGCCGCCGCTCCCCCTCCTTCGGGTACCGGAGCAGCTCCGCATGGACCCGAACCCAGCTGCCCCCAAGGGGAGAGGGAAGGAGGAGATGGTGCCTTTACCTGCAGCTGCCTCCCTATAAAGGATGGAATAAATCAGTGCTGGTGTGTGAACTGCCCTGCCAAGCTCCGGCTCTGTGACAGTCCATGAAGCTTCACCTGTCTCTGTTTCCCTCCTTCCTGACTCCCCTCGCTTGGCTCATTCCAAACTCAACTGCTAACCACGGGAGCGGGTGCAGGAGGAGCCCTGGCCTGTGGGCGCCCGGCTGGACAGGCCCGGGAGACGTTTCAAGACCGTGGGAGGCCAAAACACACAGCCGAGCACCAAAGGAGTTTTGAAAAGCAGTTGAGACTAAGAGGCGTTTGCAGCTGAAAGCTGGTTTAATAAGGGCCATAAAACCCACGTGCTTTTGCTCACGGTCTTCGAAACTGGTTCGTGGCTTCAGCAGCAGCGCGAGGACAACACGAGCTGGCCCCGTGCCCTTATCTTTCAGCTCCTTTGGGGCGTTTGCAGGGAGGACCAGCGTTTCTGGAGGCTTTCACCATCCCTGTCCCCTCTCCAGAACCCCAGCCCAAGAGAAGTTTCCACCCACCACCCAGCGAAACCAGGCTGGAACTGTGATTTCGAGCTAGCTGCATTAATGTCATCTGCAAAAGGAGCCAGATTTAGAGCTGGGGAGGTGGGAATTACTTGAGGCAGCAGTTCGGAAGCCTCTGAGCAGGGAATGCTGGAATCCTGCTTTGGGGAGGAAAAGCCAGTGCCTCCACTTAACCTCTGCTGTAATTGCCATTTCCAACAAGGAGTAATGCAAATATTCCCCAGCTCACAGGTCATGTCCCGCTGACTAAAGTGCCTCAAATATTTGCCTTTAGCCAGCACTACACGAAACGCTACCGGCTGCAACGCGGCCTGGCTGGAAAGGGCGGCTGCTCCCACCGGCACTTTAGAGCCCTGTGGGGCTGCCACGGCACTGAACTCTGTGCTCCTCTTGGAGCAGGGCTGGAGAATCCGTGAGACGTTGCCGCCCGGATCACTGGCTGCGGACGCCTGTTGGGAGCGGAGCGGCCCCAGGGCTGCTGAGCCCGGCGCCAGCCGTGCTCACGTCGCCGCTCGGGAGCTGGTGCAACCCGGGCTCGGCGGGCTGGGATTTGCCCTTGGCCGTTTCACAATGTGCGGGGGCGGCAGGAGCGCAAACCCTGCACGCTCCCTGGGCGAATCCCTCTTGTGGTGCCCTCATCCACAGCCCTCTTTCTTCAACACTTTCCTCAATCCCACCAGAGAAATGGGCTACAAAAGGCACTTTTCCATCTCTCCCGCCAAGGCTGGTGCTGGGGCCCTGTATGCCCAGGGAGCCTTTGCTCTGCGGAGCCCGCTGGGGCACCCCAGGGCACTGCATCACCCAGAGCCTTCCTCCTCCTCCTCCTCTTCCCCCTGGCATGGCCCCCAGGAAAAGCGGGTCTCGCTGTGGGGCGAGGGGCCGGCTCGGGGCAGGGGCTGGGGCAGCCCTGGCGCAGCCCCCACGTGGCCCGGCCAGGCCCACGGGTCATGTCTGCCCCCGGCACCCGGCACTGGACTTCACTGTTGGTCCTGCAGGAGCCTCGTAATGACCGGGCTCCGAGGCACCTGCCCTGGGGACGCTGCGCTGCCCGGCCTGCAGCCCCCGTCCCCTCCTCCCTGCGGACCTGGCAGGGGGAAACAGCCGCAGGGAGGGATTTTCCTTGTCCTTGGCCTCTGCCAGGGGACAGAACCAAGTCCTGGCTCTGGGGATTGACCCACCACGAAAGCAAGACACTGGGGAGGGACAGGCTTCCCATGCGCTGCTTTATGGAGGCGAGTGTCCTGTGTGCCGATGCTGCCGAAGCCACCACGGTGCCACAGTGGCTGGGGCTTACTGGATGCCGACCAGCTCTGTTATGGGAGGAGCGTGGACCATCAGCTCCTCGTATTTCTGCAGGAAGAGCCGGAGCCGGGACGCGTAGGAGTCCTCGTTGTAGGGCAGCCGCTGCTCCCGCAGGTATCGGGAGACGATAGGTTTGATCTGCAAGGGTCAAGGCAGAATTACCCCAGGCAGGCTGTACCGGGGGCAGCGCAGGCTTCTGTGTTTGCATCCAGCACCACCACCCTCACCTTCAGGCACATGTTGTCGGAGAGGCTGGGGAAGAGGTGGTGCTCCACGTGGCAGCTGATGAGCGAGTGGCCGAAGGCCCAGTCGAGCAGCGCGTTGCGGGGCAGGTTGAGCACGCCGAGGCTCATGAGCCGGATCCGCGCGGGCTTCCGCTCGGCCGCGAACATGGGCAGCCCGATGTGCTGCGGGGGAGGCCGGCGGCGCTGCGGGGGCAGCTCGCGGCCCCCTGCCCGGCCCTGGCCCTCCCGCTGCCCCAGCCCGGCTGCCTGCAGGCACAGAGCACCGTGCAGCAGCCGGGCTCCATCCCCCGGTGCCTCTCTCCAGCCCAGGGCTATCCAGCTTCATCCACAACAGCATAAACGCAACACGACCCTACAAATCCATAGGTCACCACAATTCATCCTAGCAGTGAGGAGATCTCAATACAGCCTTTTGCATTTACCCTCCCCAGACTTTCTCCCAACAGTTCTGGGATCAACGTTTTCCTCCTTGTCACTCTGGGTCTGAACCTCCTCTGCTCCGAATCCAGCATGCAGGAGACCACAGGAAATCCTGCCCGTGCCCTGCTTGCCAGCAGCGCCAGGGCTGTTTCACTGTGTGGTGGTTGGCCCTTTGCCACGGCTGTTGGGACATCTTGGAGCTTAGTGTTCCTACCTGGAAGATGTTTACATGGATATAGGGATGTGCAAGGAGGGAGCGGGTGACCAGCATGCAGAGCAGAGCAGACCAGGCAGACTGGAAGCCTGAGACGTGGAGCAGAATCCAGTAGTGGGAATAAAGACCCAGAAACATGAAGCAAACGGTCCGGAGAGCTGTTGTCCACTTGACACTCCGCAGCAAATCTGCAAAGGGAAGGAAAGGCAGCAGGTGGTAGGAGGCCTGGGCTGTGCACACGCGCAACCCGCCTGCAGCCCTGCGCTGCCTTTGTCCTTCCCTGCTGGCCCATTTCCCCAGGCTCTGGGCTGGCTGGAGAGCCCCAACACTGCTGAGCACCTCAAGGACTCATTTAATGGTCTGGAGCACAGAGATGCTCCTGGCCCCATTCCTCGGAGAGGGACGGAGCTTGCCTGGTCAAGAACAGAGCAAAACCAGCAGCAGATCCTGCTCCCTCCTCTGCAACCAGGTAGGGTAGGAAAATGGAGCTGAATCAACCCCGTCCTTCCATTTGCCAAGTCATCCTCTGCTTTCCTTGGCCCTGTACAGGGCTGCACACCCAGCCCCAGAGGCCAGCAGGGCTGCGCCTCCTTATCCGGCGTTTCGGAGCCTTTCTCCCGTGATCCCGCTCCGGCACCACCGCTGCTGCCCAGGCACCGCGTGGCCGGACGGAGCTTCTGCCAAGGAGCAGCCTGAGCCCTGCACCCCGGCACCGTGTGCCAACGGGAGCCCTGCCGCAGCCGGGCCCTGAGCTGGGGCAGAGCAGCTCCGGGGGCACCCAGCGCTCACGGCAGCCTTCCCCACAGCCTGCAAGGCTGGACCAGCGTGTGGAGCCCGAAGGGTGAGGAAGAGATGGAGGAAGCACCTTCGCTGGAGCAGATCCTGATGAACCAGCGAGCAGCGTCACCCCTTCTGCACACCCACCTCAACCGCCCAGATGTGCCCAGATGTGGCAGGGTGAAACCTCCCCGAGAGCCTAAGGCCCCTTCCTCGCGCGGCCCGGACACGCACCCAGCGCCACAAGAGGGGTGATGACGGGCACGGCGAGAGGCGCGAGGAACATGTAGACGTAGCGGTTCAGGAAAGGGAGCTTCCAGGTGCTGGAGTCGCCCAGGCCGATGATGTTGGTGTAGCCGTGGTGGAGCTTCACGTGGTTGTAGGTGGCCTGCTCGGCCGTGAACGCTGAGCAGAGCTGGGAGGGAAGGGAGGAGAGGGGTGGCCGGGGCCGGGGCCGCAGGCGCAGCCTGTGCACCCGCATCGTGCGCCCGCTCACCTCGATGAAGAAGACGGCCCACACCTTGCCCCAGGCCTTGGACTCGGTGAGGGCGTTGTGGCTGGCCAGGTGGCTGCCCTTCACGGTCAGTGTGTGGTGCACGACGCCGAGGATGACGATGCCGGCCAGGAAGGGGGTGGCGTGGGCTGACCGCAGGCACAGGAACCCTGTGGAGCGACGGCCTGAGCGGCCGGCACCGCCGGCCCGGGCCCTTCCCCGCAGCCACCGCGCGTGCCCGGGGCAGAGGCACCCGCAGCCGCCGCACGTCGCCGCGGCGCAGCCGGCTGTGCCGGCACTGCCGCCTTCCCGCCCAGCACAGGCCCAGGCGCGGCCGGGAAAACAGCCCGACGCCGCTTGGGCAACCCTGGCGGGTGTGCGAGGGCTTGGCCGCTTCTCCACGGGAATGTGCCTGGCTCCGTATGGGGGGAGCAGGAGACACACTGAGACAGGCACGAGGGGAGGATGCAGCGCCGGGCACGAGCCGTGGGGCTTGTGCGAGAGCTTGGCCTTTCCTGCATGTAGCCTGGGGCAGTTTCACCCCAGGATGGAGTGCCAGGCTTGGCCAGGAGAGGAAGGACAGGCTATTTCTGGGGACAAGCGCTGTCCTCCCACGATGCCAGCAACGGCATGGGGCTAAAAGCTCAAGTTGGGGTGAAAACTGGGAAAAACCTGGCGCTGGCCAGGAGGACACAGGCTCGACCATCGCGCCCTGCCCCATGAAGGTGCCCGGGCGCTGGATGCAGCCCGGCCGAGGCAGCAGCCGTCGCAGCTCACGCCGTGGCCGGTGGTGCCGCGGTGCGGCCAGCGTGTGGGCGCACTCACCGGCGGGCAGCAGGAGGAAGCTGAGGCCGAGGATGCAGATGTCCACACCGTGCCGCTCCCACCAGCTGCTGCTCCTCACGGCCGCCTGCACCAGCTGCGAGAGCTCGCCCATGAGGGCCCCCTCTCCGCGCGCTGCGGCCCCCGGCGGCGTCACCTCCGTCCTGCCGCCACCGCACGGGGGCTGCCCCGGGGCCGGGGGGGACCCGCTCTGCGCCGTGCTCTGTGACACCCTGCTGGGGACATGGGGCTGCTCCGCCGTCATGGTGCTGTGGAGCACGGGCACGGCGAGTCACCCACCGGTGCAGCGGGCACCGAGCGGAGCCGCCGGCACCGCCGGGCTCTGACACGTTTGCCCTGGCACCTCCCGCCTCGTCCCCGCCGCCCCCTGGGCTGCCCGTGCTGCTGCCGAAGGACACGGCAAGGGCAGCGACGCTGCAGAAACGAACGCCCGATGAGCAGCGCTGCTGGGAAGCCTTGGGATGCGGGAGCAGCGTCGGGCAGGAGAGCCTGGCTCCAGGACCCCGCCGTGCCGGTACTCACCCTGACGCGGTGCTAGCCGTGCCCGGGCAGGCGGCCGGGCTCCCCGCAGTGCGGCCCGGCCGGGAGCAGTTTGGGGAAGGGAGGAGCAGCGCAGGACTGGGAGGGCAGTGAATGCAGATGAGCGATTGCACTAACGCAGCCCTGTCCCAGAGTGGCCTCCATCCTCAGCGCCCGGCGGCAGCACCGCGGCCGCCAAGGGCGCAGGGATGAGAGGAAGGAAGGAGAGAGGAAGGGGGGATGAGAGAGATGGAGAGAGCAGTGGAAATGCTGAAGGCAACAGAGCTCTGTGCCAGGAATAGCCTCGAGAAACCCAGGCAGAGTATCTAGGGCAGGGGATTGGGTTTCCTTCCTTCCACAGAGGAGGGAGAGCGAGTGCAGCGTGTCCTGCAAGGGAGCACGCACAGGGCTTGGAGAGGGGCTCCGCAGGGCCGTGTGGCTGCCCCGGCACCCGCTGCATTGACTTCCCTGCCAGAAGAGTCTCCTTCCACCCCACAAGCTCCTGCACATGAGACATGGAACCAGCCCCACAGCTGGGTGCTCGGCCCATCCCGGCTCTTGGCTGTGGGACAGAGGAGTAAGGGCATCATTGAAGTCCTGTCCTCGCACGGCAGCTGGGAGCTGAGGCTGCCTTCACGAAGAACAAGATCAGAAATCAAGTTAAAAAGCGTGCAGTAAGAGCAGGGAAAGTTGTCTAAGTGTCATAGAGCCGCCGGCATCGGGGCGGAGGCGGGAGCCGCGTTGGCGGAGACGCCGGCAGGGCAGCAGGAGCGGCCGGGAGAGGCGCCGCTCCAGCAGGGCTGGGCAGGCGGCTTCCCGGGGCGAGCGTGGGGCCCAGGGGAAAAGCAGCCGCTCCGGTTCTCCCGGGGATGCGTCACGGCTGTGTGGTGCCCACGGCTCAGCTCTTCGGTGACCACAGGAAGACTTGGGACGCAAACCCCAAGGGCTGCACGGGTCCCCAACAGCACCCTCCTCTAATCCAAACCCCCCCAGTTTGGTGGGAAAACACGGCAAAGCCTCCCCAGCCCTTCACACGCAGGAGCAGCGCAAGCCCCGGGGCGGAGGCGAGATTTTGGGTTAGAAAAATAATTACTTAGAAGTACATCTCTAGGCTTCTCTAAGTATTTCTGAATATTAAGTATATTGAACTTCAGAATATTTTCCAACAGAAATCAACATAAAAGTTATCAAGAACAGATTCGCAACCCTAATCTAAAGCCTGTCCATACATACATTCAGCGAGTCCTACATTGTGCACTGATGTGCACAAAGAACCTGACAGGTACTAAAGGTGTTGGCAATAAAATTGCTGAAAACTAATGAGTAAAGAGAAATCAAAAGATTGTCCCCAAAAAGCACCATGTTTGGTGGAAGGCAATGAAAGAGAAGTGCTTAAATATAAATAATTGCTTTCCAAACACACTTTTTCCCACATTTGATGAAAATGGTTTAGAAGACCACCTCTTCACCAAAATTTTGCCAATTTCTCCATTTTAGAAGTTGGATACCTAAAGGTCATTTATATTTGTTAAGTAAAAAGGGGGGGGGGGGCGAGAAGCAGAATTCACACGCGACTCAAGAAAGTAGCTATTTAAAATGCAAGGCTTTATTTACCACCACTGAGAACGAAAACCTTACAATGAGCACTAACAGAGCAGAAAGGCATTAAGCTCCCAAGCTCAGGGCTTTTTACATTGCAGAACTGCAGCACTCAAATACTGCCCGCAGGAGGCAGAGCAGCCCTGAGAGGACGCGGGGCAGGGGAAAAGGGAACAGAGCCGACACTTGCTCTAAAACCCATAGGCCACTCCCTGTGGCTAAGATTTAACTCCAAGCTTGACCCAGCTTCGTTAAAAGTTTAAGTATTCCTTATAGCCGTTATGAAAGGGGAGCATGGAGCTGCGCTGGCAGCCGCCTCAGCCCTGCCGGAGGAGCCTGCGCACGGCGCCTGCGCCGCCCGGCGGGAGGCGGGGCCTGCCCCGATTGGGCGGCTCGAGCCCAGTGCGGCGTTGGATTGGTCGCTTCGAAGGGCGGGTGGCGGTTGGCGGCGCGCGCGGCCGGCGCGCGTAGCTCCCCTCAGGGCTCCGCGCCCGGCGCCTGAGGCGGCAGGTGGGTGAGAGCGCGGCCCTTCCCCCTCTCCCGCGGCCCATTCCTCTCCCCCAGCTGGGCTGTTGTAGGGGACGGCGACCTGAGGCCCCTCAGCGGATCCGGTCGGGGCTCGTGGCCCGGGGAAGGGTGGAAGGGCCCTGGGTCTCGCTGGAACCAGCCCCTGAGCCCCTGAGCCCTCAGGGGAACGCGGGTTAGTGGCCTCCGTGCTCAGGACGATGCTGATGCTTTGCCAGCCGCACCTGGGTGCTGATTTGCCTGCCGTACAAAGCCTCCCTATGTAGAGAGCTGCATTAACGCCTCTGTTTCTCAGGTGGCTTCGCAATGGATGAGACTGTTGCTGAATACATCAGGAGAACCGTGCTCAAAATCCCCCGCCATGAGATCAAGGCGATGCTGCAGACGTGGGGCTTCCTCTCCGAGGCCCAGCTGCAAACCGTGAATTTCCATCAGACCAAGGACAGCGTTTCCCAACAGGTTGTTCAGCTCTGCGAGGTAATCCTGCCCCCTGGGAACTGCCCGTTGGTGACACGGGAGAGCGTGGACAAAACCCAGCATCCAGTGGCAGTTCTGGCCCACCTAAAGCAAGGCTAGCGATAATAGTGACTTTGCCAGGCTGCTATGAACGCAGCATTGGCCCATGTGGAGTATAGAAGTGCATGTTCTGAGCTCTAAGATTGATTAAAGCTCGGTGTCTTGAGCCCTTAACAAATAAGGATAATTCTGAACTGTAAAAGGAAGGCCCTGATTAAGACAACTGTTCATTTTCTGGTGATAATTTAAATCTGATTGGTCTGGGTAGGTTTTTTTTTTTTTTTGATAGTGTAAGAATGATCACACGTGCTGCAAGCACCTCCTTGTGTTCCTGTGCAAACATACTCTCGTGGTCAGCTCCCACAAAACATGCTGAGATTTTCTGCAGTTTTATGTAGTGAGTGATGCTGTCTATGTATCCCGGGAACTATATTATATATATATGTGCTAATGGACATCTGAATTTGATAGTGCTGCCCCATGTGAAGTGCAGTTAGTTTGGTTTTTTTTGGATTTCAGTGCCATCCAAATAATTTAAACTACCTGGACTGAGATATTTCACTTCACTGTGATGCAGTGTTCTGGCTCTGCAGTTCACCATCTGTTGTCATTTTCCCTTTAAGGATAATTCAGCAGACATAAAGCAAGCAGCCCTCCTGGACATTATTTGTAAGTAAAAATGACTTTTATATTTGCTATGAGTAACTTGGTAACTCCTGTAATTACATAGTATTGCCTTGGTGAATCTACAGATGCATTTGCTGTCAACAGATTATGTTTGAGATGCTGAATGTGATTGGATCTGCCTGGTAATTTTTTGGGCCAGATTAACATAATAACATAATATTAAGCTGCAAAATCAAATGAAGCATCTGTTTGGTTCTTCTGACTTCTAAATAGATGTCAACTGTGGTAATTAACTGATGAATACAATTTACAAGCTTGGAGAGAAAAGTTTGTCTCCAGTATGCACAAAACCCTAAAATCAATGCTATTTTACTCCATATAAGGAGTGACAGCAGATACACCAGATGGAATTCTAACTTCCATAGTGATTTGTAATTTTATTATTTAATATTTTAATTTCAGTTTCAACAATCTACATTTCTTTTGCTTTCAGACTTACCATTAATGGTAGCTTAAGACTGCTGAAAGAATTCTATTGTTAGAATTAATGAAATGAATTGGTCGTAAGACTATTTTAAAATATTTTGTTTAACTACCTGTTAATGTATATTTTGTGTTACTGGGCAATTCTTATTTTCCCTAGACAACCACATCTATCCAAACAAAAGAATCTGGAGTGTTTATCAGATGAACAAATCAGGTAGATAAATATCTTTCCTTGCTGTAATCTCACTATGATAGTTCTTACAAATGTACAATAGTATTGCCTCATACAATATGCTTTGAATATAAACAAAGTCTAGAATGGAATTTTCATTAGACATATATTTAATATTTTCAGAATACTTTTGCTCAACTTTTAAGGAATTATTATAAATTAATAGCTACTGGTTTTTTTTTTCTTTATGTATCAATAATGAGGCTCAAATTTAGTATAGGGCCTGTCTTATACCGTTAGGCAACTTTAGCTTTTTCTACATGTTTTTACAGTGTTGTCTGAAACAAAACAGTCTGAACTATTTTTTGTAAGCAGAATTCCAAACTGTCCTTTCTTGTTTAACAGGGGAAGAAACAGATTTTTTTGACTTAAGAGATTTCAAAAAAAAATTTAAAAGACGACTACAGACAGCTCTGAAAAATGTAAGACTAAATCCATTCTAAGTGCATTTTTTCTTTTCTCTTTTCTTTTTTTTAATCTCTTTTAATTATGACAGTCCACAAAAACTTTGAGAGGTGACATTGATCCACAAACAGTTTGGGACCTAGCTAAGTGAGAGCTTGATTGGGGTGCCTAAATCAAAGGGAATTTTTGTCGAGTTAGGAAAGTTGAGCTGAAAGTCATCAGCAACTGAGTAGCAAAACCACAGAATCTGAGAAGGAAATCTTCAAAATAGCCTGTGATAAATATTCTAAAATATTTCTGAAATTGGCAAATGTATCAGAAGTAAGACATTTGAAATACTGTTACTAGTCTTCCTTCTAAATACAGGACTTTTTTTGTTGGGTTGCGATCTCCCAAAAGAGAAAATTGAGAGTTTGTAGCAAGCCATTTCTATTCTTGATGATATGCGTCTTCAGAAGGGTCAAAATAAAGCCTTATGGGAGTTTGAAAGATTATTTTTTAATAAATTCATATATACGTACATATGCATATATATGTATATATGAACTCTTTCAAAAGAAATATACATATTGCTTATTTTTTAAACACAAGATGATATTTTTCCACTGAAATTTGTTTTAAATAGAATCTGTGTTATATTGTTTTGTTTAGGTCACGTGAAAGTAGAGTCTAGGAAATATTTCTAGTCTGAATGTGCAAATAAATTGAAACTTTACTTTCTTCTATTTAGGTTACCATCAACTTTAAAGAATATGAGGATAATGCCATCTGGATTAGAATTGCTTGGGGAACACCATATAAAAATCCAAACCAGTACAAAACCAGCTATGTTGTATACCATTCACAGACACCCTATGTCTTCATTTCTGCCTCAGTGATTAGGAGCACCTTACCTCTGCTATGTCAGGTAGAAAATAAAACTGTAGTCCCTGACACTACCAGTCTCATAGTTCAATAATTCTCCTTATTAGCTTTTAAGATGTTAAAGAGGTTAATTAGGTTTTTAAAAAAACATGTTTTTAGTAAACTCTTGGTGATCATTGTTGGTAATTTTCTTATTTTTGATCTATTTAGCAGACTTTCATTTTGGTTATTTCATTAGCATTATCAGCCTGATTAACTAGATAACTATACATCTTTATCTCATGCATGCCTTTGATCTAACCTTAATAAGCTTAATCTATTGCAAATTCTTCAGACATAAGAATCCTGCTCATTAAAGGGCAGTTGCTTACCCTAAAGTAAAAACATTGGGTTATCTAGAAATACAATGTTTTCCATACTATAAGTACAATGATGATTAATATTGATGTTAAAATAATTTCAATTTTCATTTAAAGGCACTGGTTGTGGCTTCCAATTACCATGACATCCGTGAAATGGAGCTTCGAAGTCATTGCTTAAACTCCCTTAAAGATATTGTGTTTAAGAGATATAGCCAGGTGAGCCACTCTGTAAGTTCATCCTAAAATGAGTCTTGCTTCTTGTTTCAGGCCTAGTTCTTACTCCCTAGCAGGGGGGAAAATTCACCACTTCCAAGACATCATCATGTTACAGTAATAATGAACTACTGAGGTGGACAGCTTTTCATGAAGGTAACATTAAAATGGTGACTTAACACCTTAGTATTCTGAAGGTTAAACTTGGTCCAAAATTCTATGACTGAATTAATCTTAGGATTTTTTAGTACAGTTTCATCGGACTTCCTAGACAATGTTTTGGAAACTAATGGAATGAGCATTTATTCTCATTCAAGTAGCACTTATAAAAGGGTAATGTTCAGAAATACCATAGAAGGCTGGGAATAGTTATCTCAAAGTTAGACTTCCTGGCCTAGAGTAATTGCCAAAAAGTAGAGAGAATGCTTATTTTACTTGAGAAATAGATAGAAACCCAAAAAGTTCTTTTCTGCTATAGCCTCTAAAAGTGGAAGTGGAGTAAAGGGTTATTTTTTTTCTTCTCTTATTTAGACCTTCCAGACATATTATCCAAGACCCTTACAAGAAAGGAACGTAACCTCAGAGAATGGTATGTACGTTTGAAATTAAACTGCACTTTCAATGTCATGATATGTTAGATTTGTACTTAAAAATATCCCTTGCTTATGGAATGCAATTCAATAGGAAAAGTACATATATTGCCAATGATGGTAAGATGCCACAATATTGTTTACCTTTAGGAGAGGTATTTCCCAGTGGCAGTCATTGGACATACCAGCATTTATGAAACCAGGAATACACAGTGCCCAGTATTGCCTTTCATATTGACTTATTTTGTGGTTCTTAAGGAATAATAACTGCAAATATGAAGCAAACAATTGGTTTATGGAAAAAAAAGATTGTGGTGATTTTAAATCAATTTCTGTTTTTCTCCTGCATTCCATCAGACATTTCCTGATCAGAGAAGCAGTATTCTTTCTGCTGATGCAGTTCTTTTTCTGTTTTTCCTCTTCTCCTTCCTATTCTTTCACTTGCAGTGGATTTAAGGATAATTCAAGAAAACAAAAATGAGAAAGAAAGAATACTGAGAGTGAATCGTGAAGTTTTTGGTGATGGTCCCCAACCAAAACTTGAATTTGCACAATATAAGGTAGGAAAAGTAAACAATTTTTTTTTTTGTAATTTCAGCAGAATTAGCTGCATTAAATTGCAAATAAAGAACTGTCTAGTGCTGCTGCAAGCTTAAGGGGGACAATTTAAAATATGCTAGTTGAAACTCCTCTTTGTAAACAGATTTGCACTCAGATTTGGTCAGACCACTGAATGGTATTTTTTCCAAATTTTTCATCCTTATAAACCAAGTATTTTACCTTACTTTTGTAATACAACTTTGAAAAACAGCAGTGTTTTCAGGCATGAGAAGTTAGGGCTATTTAAGGTACATACAATCTAGTAACACATTAATCAGCCGTAACTTCCTAGGCGATGCGGGTTTTTTTTTTCCTTTTTTTTTGTTTGGGTATTTTGACAAATAGATATATTGGAAATTCCAGGAGATTTTTCTTAATGTTTTACAACATCATTGTGGAGACTGTGTCTTTTGGCAAAGAATTGTTTGCCACATGGTGGCACCCTCTGGTTTTATTAATAAAAAAAAAAAAATCTTCAAAATAATTTAACACCAAGAGACAATAGCAAATTGATTCTTTTTCTAGTTCATGGCTAACCTAATCAGAGTTGCCTCATAATTTCAGAGATAACAGGAGATTCATAAACTTCTTTTTAATGCTGGTACTTGAAGAATGTATTTTCATCACCTACTTAGTTGCTAAGCACTTTTTATTTAGCTCACAAAGCAGTTTGAAGACACAATCCAAATTAAATCATGTTTGTTTCAACTGGATGTCTGTTTAAACAAAGAGAAAATGAAATTGAGGGCAGCGACTCATTGAGAAAACAAGTCATCTGTCATAACTGGGTTAAAATTGACTTAAACTTCCCACACCACCCTACAAACTACCAGGCATGTAACTCCACAGTATTTGGCTCTGTTGGGTGTATCGTGCCCTACAAAAATGCTGAGAGTTGACAGTGATCTGGTTACTCAAAAAGTTAGAGAATGACAATAACACAAAATAAACATTTTTTGATACAAATATAAGGCATTCTGTTCAATATCACATGTAGTTTGTAAACAGTATTCAAAGAGAAATGGGCCACAGTCTGACTGATCTATTATTTTCATAATAACATATATGTAAAATGTATTCCTTGGTCATACTCCCTGTACATTTTGTGTTAACAGCTGGAGACAACATTTAAGAGTAACCCTTCACTGGATGTGTCGGACATAAAAGAGCCATTCAGATGTCTTGTCAAGTTTTCTAGTCCACATCTCTTAGAATCACTGAAATCCTTGGCACCAGCAGGTCAGTCTTTCAGCTCTGCAAAATGTAGCAAAATATCATAGTTGAATATTTTTATCATGTTATATTCAGATTGTATCTGGCGTAAGAGAGAGCCTGCATAATTTATTTAGAAATATAAAGAAATTTAGTAGAATAAAAATGTCACCACTATGAAAACTGTTGTTTAAATATACACCAACTTGTTCTTAGAATTCTTAATTTGTACATAGATACTAATGCTGTATTTTTAATTCTAAACTATTGATGAGCATAATAATTGGCCGAGTTAAGCTATAATGATCTGTTTCTCTTCTTCTCTCCAGGTCTAGCTGATGCGCCACTTTCACCATTACTTACTTGTATACCGCAAAAAGCGAGGAATTATTTTAAAATTAGAGAGAGGAAAGGTATCTTTCCAGGAAGCTTTGTAAGCCCTTAATTTAAGAGTGATTTTATAGAAAAATATAGAACTCATTTATTACTAGCATTATCCAAATCATAATAAAGGTTAAAACATTTTTTAAATTAACTTATTCCTTCAATTTCCCTTAAATTCCTTCCAATTAAAGTCTTCAACCCTGTGAATAGCCCCATTTAACGACGGGGAGTGACCTGCCTGCTCAGGTCAGGCGCCTTGCGAGCTTGGCAGAAGAGGATTCCACAGTGAGATGGTTGCAGACGAGCGGGGAAAGGAGACAGGACTCTTGAAAAGCAGATGTCAGGGAGAAGTTTCCATCCAGCTCCACTGGTCATTGATTTAGATCCAGTATCTTTACTGGCCAAGTGCAATATTCAAGAACAAATATCTATATAAAAAGCTATTTTTTAATGTTTGCATTAGTATCTTATGAAATTTTACCTTTAGAGTAATGAAATAGGCAATAACTTTGTTTTGAGGAAGTTGTGCTTCAGAATGTGTGCTTCATTAAAGACTTCCTCCTTCTGCAACTCCTGCACATTGTTATTTCATTTAACAGGTGGACATAAAGAGGGTGGAATCGAAAGAGTAATGTTCACTAACACAACTAATAGCCCTGCAGTGGACTTTTTTAGTGGTAATAATAATTATCAGACATTTTATGTCACTTTCTACATTTTTCATTAAAGAGCTTGATTTGGTTTGAAGGTTCAATTATTCTTTTATCTAGAAACTTAGTACAGCTATACTTTATTCTACTCTGCTTTACTTTATTCAACTAAATAATAATAAAAAAGCTGGGTGAAATCAAGAAAAAAAAAAATTAAAGGGGTGCAAGAGTTCCCTTAATTCTGTAATTTGATAGATTTTTTTATAAGTTGATTTATAAGGGATCTAATACTAATCTTTTATAAGGGATTCTCTTTTTCCGAGCTGGAAGTGTCTCCCTTCCTTGGTTTCCAGGGTGTCGCGGGTAACGTAACTGGGATGCTCCAGTTCCAGAGCCTCTCCCGCCTTTCGCCCCCTCGGCGCGCGGAGGGCGCAGCTGATCCCGGCGCGGGGGCGTGGCCGCCCCGCCTTTTATGAATATTCAACAGCTTCATGACTATTCGATGAGTTTGTGCATATTCATGAGCTCCGCACCGCCCCCCGGAAGTGGGCGCGGAGCAGCTGACAGCAACATGGCGGCGGCGGCGCGGCGTGGCGGGGGGCCCGGGCGGCCCCCGGCGGCGGCCCCGGCGCCGCCGGCCCGCGAGCTCGTGCGGCCCTCGGTGACGGAGCTGTCGCAAGTGCGCACCAACATCCTGTGCACCGTGCCGGGCTGCGGCAAGGTGCTGCCCAACAGCCCGGCCCTCAACATGCACCTCAGCAAGGCGCACCGCCTCCAGGTACCGCCCGGGCCGCGCCGGCCGCCACCCCGTCCGTGCCGCGCGGGCCCCGGCGCCGGGCCGGCCCCCCGCCCGGGCTGCGCGGGCCGCGTTTCCTGCGTTGCTCGTGGCGCTGCTGCCCCGCGCAGCCCCGGCCCTGCTCCGAGCGCCCCAGCTTCCCTCCTCAGCGCCTGCTCGGCCCTCGTAGTGGACGGGCGGAGGCCTCTGCTTGTTTCTTGTTGATTGTCGCGGGCTCCGCGCGTTCCTCGTTTGTTACCAGGGGCTCTGGGTCTTTCTTGTCCGCTGTGGAAGCGCCGCAGAGCGCCGGGCGCGCTGCCGTCCTGGGGAGGTTACCGGCGAGAACCGCGACCAGGGCTTCCGAGCGCGGACTTGCCGTAAACGCAACAGTTTCCTCAAGAGGCAGGGCCGGGTGTAGGAGCCGGGTCTTATTCCCGCAGCTCGCGAGCACGGGGCCAGCAGGAGGTTTTGGTACCCAAACCAGGCCTCGTCAGGGCCGGAGGACATGGGGATGCTGGCACAGGGAAGTAGGATGAACCGGGAGAAAATAGGGTCAAGGGCGGGAGCTCAAACACGAGGTTGTACTGATAACAGAAACTCAAATTGATCAGTCCTGTTCTTTAAAAAGTGAATCTGAAATGGGAAACAGATGCCAGTGCTATGTGGTCATCGGCATGGGAGCCTTTAGGGTTGTGCTGCTGTGAGAAGGGCAGTCCTAAAATACACCAAAAGTGTGTGGCAAAATACCCAGGGGTGAGGTAGGAAAGTGCCCAAGGAAGCCCGAATTAGCCTGGAGGAGGGGCAGAACGGAGTGCCCAGGATCGTGGGAATGGCACCTGGCTGCCAGGGGAGGCTTGTTTGGCCTAGCAGGGCTGATAGGATCAAGTGTTGACTGAGGAGTTCTGGCTCCGTAGCTCAATTAAGTTACTGCAGAACAGGAGCAGTGGATGTAAGCTGGCAGTGAGAATATCAGGGGTGGAAACCTTGAAGACTTAACCCTTCTGTTTATAATATTTTGTGAGGCAGAGGGGTATTTTTCATATGAAAAGGGAAGCCAGATGAATTTGTGAGGAGAGGCTCCTGTGGGGCCAGGGAGGCTGCGCTCGGTGGGACCTGGAGGGGAAGGTTCTTCCCAGGAGCCTGTTCCCCAAAAAGGGCCTTACACAGGCTCAGTGTTTTCGGCAGTAAGAATAGCTGCACTTCTGGCCCTGTTACTCAAGAAACAGGTAATCTGCTTACAGAAAATACGTTAAATAGTTGGTTACAGTATCCTGTAGCCATGTTTTAAATTAATCCTTTGGAGTAGGTCTCTCTGTTGCAGGGAGGCACATCCTGGCGCAGTTCATCTGGGCTGAATCAGGAGCAAGGATTATTGCTTTCTGTTTTCTTCATTGATGATGCAGCCCTGTCTGTATGTCACTAGCCCGTGTAATGCAAAAGTCTGTGTTGTTATAAGGTAATTGAAGGGGTATCTACCAGGGATGGTGGAGATGGGAATGTGTAACCATGAGAAGTAAAATCAGAAGGAGCGGACGTGTGAAAAGTGTCTGAAACGTGACAGGCCAGCCCAGTTTCTGTGTGGACCTAAGGTTAACCATTTAATGCTAGGAGGACCGTGAAGTTAGTCAAAGTAAGATCAGTGCCTGCTGAGGGTTACTTGGATATGTAGAGTATCTTTCAACTTGTCACAACAAATCTGCTGTGATCTGTGGCTCGAAATCTGTGTACCATCTGTTATAAAAGCTTCTTGCTCATATTTATAAAGCTTTTGAAAACTTGATATTTTACTTTTTCTTCTTTTTGTTCCTCTGAAGTATTACAGAAAATGAAGGGTTTTTAAGGTCTTGGACTGCTCATATTGGAGTATGTTGCCATCTAGATCGTGTAGGCATCTAGACAATTGGCAGAAATTTAGCATGCAGGTAACTTGGAATATTATGATTGTGGTTTGCCTGTTAAGTGCCTGAATATATTTCTGACTGCACTGTCATCTGATTGGTTACACTGTTAAATTTTATACACTTAGACTCTTATTTATTCCTAAGTGAGGCTAATTGCTGTTTATTAAGTTTATTGATTTCCTTGCGCTGAAGGATGCCAAACCTAGTTATTAATTAAAGGCAAATCTTCCTTTCTGAAGAAAGAAGTTTGCTATCTTCTCTCTTCTGGGCTGCATCTAAGGTCCCAAAGTGATCACGCTAACTAGTCAAGATTGAGCAACAATGCCACGCTGTTTTAACCTTAATTTGAGACTGTTAGGTTAATGCGATCTAGGGAGAGGCACTCAATCAATCCTCAGTCACAAGGGAGATTAAACAGACCCGTTTGTGAATGGCTCGTCTATGGGAAAAGCTGCTGCCTATGCAGAAGGACGCTGAGAAGGGCAGAGGAAAGGCAAAAGCCTATATGAAAACTCCCTATCTGGGGAACTATTCAAGAGTGGTTTTTGTTTTGCTGTTTTTGTTCTGTTTTGTTTTTTGTAATGGACGCTCATTGACTTTGAGACTGACCTTTTTGAGTCTGGTGCAACACAGCAGAGCTGTGTGACTGCAAATAGAAGGGAAACATGATTTGAAAAAATGTAATATTTTTCACAGAACATGTTAAATTGAGAGGTGGTTTGAGGGAAAACAAAAGGTTTGAAGTGTCTCACTAATTAAGTTTGTGATATTCCTGAAAGGTAAAAAGAAATTAATACTCTGAAAACAAAGTAAGTCTGAACAAAGTGTTTTGGGTTCTAGCCAGCTGTAGCTAGGTGAGAAGATCTGTTCATCTCGCCTAGTAATGTCATGCAGCTGTGGTGTGTGCTTTTATTTTTGTTTCTCATAGGATGATTATTGCATCTGGTGAATTCTTTATGTATGATCTAGCCCATGTAAGCATGAAGTGGCTGGAGGAGATCTGCCTGCTAGGACGTTACTGGTATAATATTCACATCCCACCACTTATTCTGCTTACTCTCACTGTCCCCTTGCTAAGGAAATCCAAAGTGGAGCCAACCAGGACATTCGCCAGGAGCTTTCACCTGAGTAATGACCTTGGGGAGGACATCGGAGACTGTGCCTGGCACTGAGGACTTGGTTGCCCTCCTGCTTAATCTTAGGAAAGCAGGAAGAAGCTTATAGCTACTCTGAGCATCGGATGTTCCTTTTGCTTTTTATTTTTTTTGTTTAGAGCATATGTCTGATGTTTTGACTGCGAGCAAAAGATTTCAGATAGGATATATCTAGAAGGCTCTGTTGTGCCTGGTTTCCTTGGTTGTGTCAGTAGAAATTGCTCCTTAATATCTGCTGGAGAAGCTTGTTGGCTCAAACAACACAAAGGGCACGTGTCATTTGCTGCAGGCCAAGAGTCTCTTGACCAGAAGTGACTGGTACGATGGCAGTGCTCATATGGAGCTCACTGGGATTCAGGTTGTAGCCCTGACCGAGCCAGAGAGCAGAACGTTGCATCTGTTAGGAAAGTGCTTTTACCTTGAGGCATGTAACCCATTGACCCTAAGATGCTGTGTGTTCTGAATGTTGTCTTTAATACACAAACCTGGAGTTTTTTGTCAAATTGTACTTTTTCAGGATGGAAAACTTAATGCACCAATGAGGAAGGGTTTGAAAACTTCACAGAAATTCTACTGCTGTCCTATTGAAGGCTGCCCTAGAGGACCAAACAGACCATTTTCCCAATATTCTCTTGTAAAACAGGTATTCCTTTTTTCCTCATTTGGCACTGACATTCTGTACCCCAGAGAGCCTCCGCTTTTGCATTCAGATAGGAGAAAAGCGTCTCGGTGTCTATGCAAAAGTGGAGAAGTTTGTGCAGAAAGTCCATGTGGGCCTGTGGTGGGTGAATGTGCACATTTCCATGTTGACATTGGAGGACCTGAAGCTTTTGATCAAGCAGACACTGGTATGTTCTGCTAAGAGGGAAGAAGGCCCTCCTTGGAAAAGAGCAAAGGGGGCCAAAAATCACCGTAGGAACCAATAGGAGTTTGTTATGTAGCTGATATTTTTAAACAGCTTTTTAAGTGGGGAAGAAGGGTTTTTCTCTGCTTCTCACTCAAAATTCACTTGTTTACAAGTTACCTGTTGAAGCGGGGATGTAAAACTTGTTTCTCTGTGTGAGTAAAAACCTTCTGCTTTTAGTCATCTGTGATTACCCATGGAGACTGTGGGTGACCAGCCCTTGTGCGAGAAATGTTGCACGTATAAACACTTACCTGCATTTTAAAGTGGTGGCCCTGCTGCTGATAAGGAGCTAATATGATCAGGAGATCCATTCTCCCAGCTTGGAGAGCTGCATGCGGTAGGAATTTTGTGTATGCACCAATATTTGTGCAAATAAAAACTTATACTCCAGCTTTTTCTCCTATACTCCAACTCATACAATGAAACTTTTCAATCTTACGTTTTCTTAATGTGAAGGTATGTATTTTGAGATGCACCTAGCACAAGAAGATTGTCAAATTTGGAACTCTTTAAACTCAACTGATTTCTTGTGAGATTTTTCAAAAGATTGTGATTTCTAATTCTGTTCTCCAGTGGTATTTAACATGTAAAGTATTGCAAATGTCAATGACTCCCCTAAAGGTTTCTCAGCTGCAGATTGACGCTGACTTCTCGTTTGTTCTAGCACTTTATGAAGATGCATGCTGAAAAGAAGCACAAATGTGATAAATGTAGTAACTCCTATGGTACTGAATGGTACTTGAAGCGGCATATAGAGGATTGTGGCAAGACTTTCCAGTGTACTTGTGGGTGCCCTTATGCCAGCAGAACAGCTTTACTGTCTCATATTTACAGGACTGGCCATGAAATTCCTGCAGAACACAGGTAAAAGTGAAGCAGCAAAGTGTAACATTCCTTGTGTTCATCCCAGAGCCCTCAGCCTCCTCTGTGCTGTCTGTTTGTCCCCTTGCTCTTCGTTAAGTTGGAGCCTGGCTCGCGCTGTTTTAGCTGTAGAACTGTTTTCAGCTCTTTCTTCGTTCCATTGCTTTCAGCAGTTTCTATTTCGTTAAAGGCAGTGCTGATTAATTGCCTAATCAGTAAGATCAGGTTTCCACCTATAAAATAGGAAGCGCTGCTGCCAGCAAGATAGTTCCTGCTGCTGCTGCACTAGATGTGTCAGTACTAGGGATTCTCATTGGAATGCTTTTAGTTTCTTCAGAGATGATTTGGGAATGTATGTAGCTGGTAACTGTGGTGTGAAATACAGTTCGTTTTATTTTCTTTTATAGCCCAGTTAGCATCAAAATGAATTAAGGTCTGATTTTAAGACATCTAATGTATAAAGGGAAACAAACAGTCTAAACATTAACCTCTTTTTAGAACACAGGTCTCTGTGGAATAGATCCATTTTATTCTTACTTTGAAAAAAAAAAGAAAGTGATGGACAAATTCTGTTTTTTATTCCAAATTAGCAGTCATCTTGTTTTCAACCTCCTTTGTGGCTTGGGTTTATATTTCTGGTGCAGTGACTTGAAAGAATGGAAGGCAGATGTTTTGTGCTTGAAGAGAAGTGTAAATTATTGATCTGATGTTCACAGGGATCCTCCTGTCAAGAAAAGGAAAATGGAAACCTCCATACACAATCAGCAGTTGGCAGAGAAAGCAAATGAAGGATTCATCAGTACCCGCAATGATAGCCCTGGCACTCAGGAACTGGACTCATCTGAAGTGAAATTAGTAACCCCTTTCGAAAGCTCCCACAGTTCTAACTTTGCTAAGCAGATGCAGCCAAAATGTGCCCCGAAGATGCTTTTGCCCAAGCCCAAAGTGGCTCTGGTGAAGCTGCCTGTGATGCAGCTTGCTCACTTGCCCGTGTTTGTGTCTGCGACAGACCCTGCTGTGAAACCTGTGGTGGTGGCTGTTGATAACCAGGGGTCGGTTATGAGTACTGTTCAGTTATTGCCTCAATCTGTAGGAATTCTGATTCCAGCACTGGAAGCAGAAACACTTGTGTTTAAAGACTCTATGCCTGTTTCAAAAGTGACTAATTCTGGTGACAACAAGCCAGTAAGTACTGGTGTACAAGTTGACTTGGATAAGGTTACATCTGCTAGCGCAGGACAAGAGCTGGGGAATGTTTGCCACAAGAATAACATTTCTTCCATAAATGTCCAGACTGACTTATCTTATATTTCTCAGAACCTGGTACCAGCTGCAGCCTGGGCTGCCGATTCCTCTGTGTCCTCTTGCTCTCAGACCGACCTGTCGTTCGGTTCGCAGGTGTCGCTACCCATCAGTGTGCAAACACAGACCCTGCTGCCTGCTTCTAAGCTGACTTCATCCATCGCTGCTCAGACCGAGGCTTTCGGTCAGGCTTGTTTTCCAACGGGTGGCATTTCGAGGGAGACTCAGACCCACCGGACGCAGCCCTCTCTGGATGGAAGAGTGCAGATGGACCAGGCTGTGATGAGCAGTGACATCTTTGACAACGTCCATTCCTCATACAGGGTTTCCACTCAGATTGGCCTTCCAGAGAATAACTTAATGGCTGCAAATATAGAGGAAACCCTGCTGCAAAGGAGTAATTGCAAGAGCCTAAATCAAGATACAGTAAAGTCAGAAGCCCTTATCAGCTTCAATGCGCAGACGAATATACTGCCGCCTCAAAATACAACAGATAATCAAACACAGACAATGGACTTACTAAGTGATCTGGAAAACATCTTTTCAGGAAACATGCCTGGCCAGACACTGGATAATCGTGGCCTTTTGTCTGATGCTGGTTCTAATGCTGACTCACATCTGCCATCTGGCCCGTCGCAGAGCACGGGAATAGATTTTGATATTGAAGAGTTCTTTTCAGCATCTAATATTCAAACTCAAACTGAAGAGAGCGAGCTTGGTACCCTGAACTCCGAGCCTGTTTTGGAGTCTCTGGACATCGAAACCCAGACTGACTTCTTATTTTCAGACAGTGCCACGCAATCGTATAGCTGCAGGGGGAATTCTAACTTCTTAGGTTTGGAAATGTTTGATACGCAGACCCAGACAGACTTGAATTTCTTTTTAGACAGCAATGCCCACCTGCCTTTAGGCAGCATTTTGAAGCAGTCTAGTTTCTCCATGAGTACTGATTCATCCGATACGGAAACCCAGACAGAAGTGTATCCTGCCACTAAAACTATACCTAGCCAGAACATAGAAAGCAAAGTCCAGCTGAACAGTGCTGAAACACAGACTATGGATAGTTGCTTTGAGAACCTGGGGAATTTATTCCTCACTAGCAATGAGACACAGACAGCAATGGATGACTTTCTTCTGGCTGACTTAGCCTGGAATACGATGGAGTCCCAGTTCAGCTCGGTAGAAACACAGACCTGTGAAGAACTGTGCTCCTTATTTCAGAGCTCTGACAAGTCCAGCCACTAAGTGCTGTGCCACAGAACTGCTGCCTGTGCTGTGAAATTAAGTTATTGGGGTGGGAGAGGTGGATCGAGCAGGTTATCCACTCACATTGCTGAATGTAGTTGTTGTGTGCAGTTGGCCTAAGAGGCTTTTCATGCTGAAGGTGTCCTGCTGAATGTGGGACTTCAACATAAACCCTGTGGGCATAAATGTGTGTGTGTGTGTTTGGGTTTTTTTGTTTTCTTTTTGTAACTTGTTAATGTACATTTGAACCTTAACCATTTGTGGTGCCTATGTTTGCTCAAATTTCTTTGCAAAGGTGATGCTGCTTTTATTTAAGCTGAAAAAAAAAGAAACCCTGAAGTTTTCCCGTATCTGTTTATTTCGGGCATGTATATATATATATATAGAGAGAGAGTGTTCCAGTGTTCTGGACCAAAAACTGGCCTGTCTGATTCAGATCCTTCCCTCAACTTATGGGGAAGGGTTCTCTTAGTGTAAGTTACTTGTGTTTACTTTTTTTCAGCCACTTTTCTCTTACGTTTGGCCTGGATTTGCCAGTATAAGCCGTGCTGACTTATTCTGTGCCTTCACAGCTCTTACTCCTGGGTAAGCTGAGATTTTCCAAGCAGTCTAGATTTGGTCCTATTCCCTCATTTGTAGATACCCAGAAGTATCTGTTCGTTGCCATGTATTCCACTTGCTGCACTCTTCAGCAAGATTCTTCGATAGCTTTATTAATGTAGACTCTTGAATATATTTATTGTTAAAAATATGTAGAAAGCAATAGCTTTTTTTTTTCTTCTCAAGTGGCACTGATGCCCTTCTGAAGGGTAGGAAAAGAACTTGGGATACACAGTTAGGGGGAACGTTAGCATGCTGCCCTTCAACTTGTGTGCTCAAATATTTTTTTTAGGAGGGATTTGCTTAAATCATTTGTGACTGTAAGACACTAATGTGTGTGCCTGAAAGACTGGAATAATTTTGTTTTACTGAAAATCCCCTAGTTCTATCAAGGCAGAGCTTGAGAAATCTCATAACGGTTTATACTACCATTACCTTAAGAAAAGTCTTTAGAAATGGGAAATTCTCTAAAATACATCTTCACATGGACTCTTGGACTATCTGCTTCGGGAAAGCAACAGCATGTTGAACCTGTAAAGGAGAGCTGGGAGACCAGCCCTTTGGGGGGAAGTGTGTCCTGCTTTTGCATGGTGATCTGCAACCCTCATTGCCAGTGGTTCTTTGGGAAGTCTTCTGGCTTAAATCAAATTTAAACAGTAATTTGTTGAAGAGAAATACATGATTTCTTGGGTTTTGTTTTGTTTTCCTGTTCATCCTAGCCCTGTACCAAGCTTGTGGTAAATCCAATTGCCTGGAAAAAAAAAAAAACAAGCCAATTGTGAATGTAACCTGGATTTGGCCTTAACTGCTTTTTATCTTTCACTATAAATAGCCACAAACTGGAGGGCCCCAGTTTTCTCTCAGACAAGTTCCAGTTTTCATTACCTTAAATGACAGAGCTCCTGGCCTGTGACAGACCTGACCTCCCGGTGTCGAGGGGGAGCTTTTGGCTGCCTGTGATGTCTGCCCAAGCCTTAGTTCCTGAAGGTTCACTGTGCTCTGCTGTGTGTTGTGGCCTCAGTTCAAGGCTATGGGAGGTAGTTACTCATCTCGTGTAGTTTAACGTTTCTGTTTGAAATGAAAATAATCTTTCGGCTTCTTTGGCACTTCCTGTCCCTTTCTAAATTGTCATAGTTAAATCAACATGGTAAGAATCTGTACTTAACCCTTGAGACCATCTGTGTAAATTATCCTAGAAGCTTGTATCCTGTTTTTCATTATTTCGAGGTAAGGGCTTGGAATCTTTAGGTCAAGAAGCTGCACGAAGGAACCTTGTTGTTCCCTCAGGAATGTAGTGGCTTTGTGTTTGGTAAATGTTGTTCCAGCCCCTCCTTCCTCCCAAGTTTCTCAATGTCTGGATTTGCAGATCTTAGAAGCAGAGCTGGGGGAAGAGGAGGAAGTTATAAATCCAATTCTTGGATTAAGGCAACAGACAGCTGGGAGAGCTGTTTTCTGCAGCTGTAGAAGGCAGAGGTGAGAAACTGTTACCTCCAAAGAGGTAACAGGGATCTCCGCTGACGAGGAGCAGAATTACAGAAGGTTTCACATTCCAGCCGTAGCCACCTGAGATGTTAGCTGGCATTGCACAGCCTTGGCGCTAACTTACAAGTCAGAATGAGAGTCACTTTTTTTTTTTTTTTTTAAACATGTAAACCAAAGGTCTTAATATCTGTGACTAGCAGGAGGAAAAAAAAAGAAAACAAGGTTTTATGCCCACAGATCTTTACAGATCATCCTACGTTCATTCTATCTTATAAATAAAAGTGTTTATGAGCTTTCTGTGTGCTGTTAGAGTAGAAAAATACCATTTCCCTCCTTTGGCTAAATTTAATTAGGTTAGCACACTGCCACAGCATGAAGTTATCGAGTGAAAATGCTGCGTGGAGAAAGCAGTTAAACTGACCTGCTTTTCTTATAGAATTTGTTCATTTTGACCAAGATGAATTTCTTCACATATTTGATTTCCAATGAGTTGTTTATTAAAAAAAAATATATATATATATACGTATTAGAAAATATTTTGGATTCTAGACTGCTAGCACATGTCCTCATTTAGGTTTTATTTAATATGAAGAAAATGCAAAAATTGCAATCTGACCATAGTTCTGTTGAATCCAGTGTGAACCGAATGAAACCTGACCTGAAATATTGTTGCTAAATACTTGTAATTCTTCAAAATTAAATGGTTTGTAGATTTGTAGAATTTAGTCAACTATTTCTTAGTAGTAATAAGGTTATATGTATCTTCCTTTTTGTCTGTTTCTTCCAGTTTGTCTCTGATTTGATTTTCAAGGCACTGTCTCTATTATATGAATCAATAGTGACTTGTTATTTTACTATTTTTTAAATGAGTAGTGTATACTTACTGCCATTTGATGTAGGATATAGAAAAGGCAACATCAGATTCTCTGTAGCCTCTTAGCACAAATTTTTATTTAGAAGTGGTAACTAACATTACTTGCTCTTAGTCTTTGCACTTCCTTTTTAATTCCAAGTTATGCTGTGATTGTTGCATCTCAAGTGCTCTAATATTAAACCACTCCATAGTTTTGTAGGATCATTTGAGCTTTTCTTTATTATTTAAAGAAAAACACTGAGATTTGCCAATATGTATCAACCTGCTGTTCACCAAGTTCAGCAGTTTGAGAAAGAGAGCAGTCCAGAACTTCAGAGAAAAATGAGAAATCTCTGTAGAGGCTGTTAACAAATTATTGCAGCTGAGAAGCCTGCAGTTTTCAAAAACTTCCCTGGACTTGTGGTTCATTTGGTTGTTGGGGAAAAAAAATTTCCTTGTCTCGTTGTAGCCGGAGAGGTTGTGGAGTCTCCATCCCTGGAGCTACTCAAAAGCCTGGACATGGTCCCAGGCAGGAAGCTCTGGGTGTCCCTGTTGAGCAGGTTGGACTGGACGGTCTCTCGAGGTCCCTCCCAGCCTCAGCCCTCCTGTGGCTCTGTGATACATCCAGGTGATTTCAGCCTTCCTGAGGCTGCCGTGCTCCAGGACGAGTTGGTCAGGAAAGGTGGATTTGCCGCCTGAGCCATCTAATGGATCCAGCTGGTTCCAAGTAATCCAAACTCAACATGGTGTCAGTGTCGTACAGTTCTTTGAATCGATGAAAATAAAGAGAGCAGTGGCAGACTTTTTGTAATTCTTAAGAATAATGCAATTATATACATTTAAGTTGAACACTTAAATGTACCTTTCTGGAAAAATGAGTATGTTTTATGCCTGTTTGGTAGACTAGTACAGCGGCAGGTTTGAGACCGTTGGCTATTTGCACATGTGTGTGTATGCAAAATTGAGTTGAATGACTTGAAACTTTGGGCTTTGGAGAGAATGCTGATTGTTATCACAGGCAAACGTGTTCCCTTTTCAAGATACATGTATACAAAGCAGAAGTGAAATATAAGCAAATCTGGGACACGTTGCTTTCACAGTCTGTGAGAACATAAGCACAGAACAACTGAAAAACGAGGTCTGTCTTGATGCCTTCCGTGTTTGCCTCTTCGTGCTAAGCACTGGCGTAGCCGTGGATGTGTGTTTCTACTTATATTTGCATCTATTTATGCTGAGGTGTTTGTAAATGCTTCTCGCTGCTTTGGTAGGGAGGGAAACCTCCCCCTCAAATTTTCATGCCAGCCTGAGAGAGATCAGCAATTTAAAGCTGGAGGTTTTTAACTCCATACATTCTCAGCTATGCAAAGTCATGTCCAGAGAATTTTCTCCTCTGAAGTGTTACGTGAACAGCTGTAAAACAAGCTTTGTGAAACCTCATTTGAAACAACTGAGTTGGTGTCTGTCACATAGCAGGGTACTCAACTAATGCTCCTTAACACAGTTTTATTTCTAGGCTCGATCTCTTTGTTTGTTTATTGACAACAGAAAGCAGAATTTCCCTGCTGCCCATATGTACCTTGGGAGTACAGGGACAGCAGGAACAACTCTTGTGTGAGCAAAGATAGCCCCGTTCCACTATTGCCAGTCCTTATCCTCTTAACATGTGCTCCCCTGCTTGTTTTGGGGAGAATAGGTGATGGGCTGTCTGTGTTGGCAGGATCCAGATTTCAGTTTGGTTTTTTTTTTTACTAACCTTTCAAGCATTGGACAAGCAAATTATAAGACTAATGTATGTTGAATCAATATAAGGTGCTCAACTTGCAAATGAGTATTTGTTATTGACACCTCAGAAGTTTACCAAACTTTTATTTGCCTTTATCATTAAGGTGTTTGCTTCCTTGGCTTTGATCTGTTTTTGACATGTTTTAAAAACATGATCTTAATGTACAATTTACTGTTCCAAATATTTCACACCAAAACACTGCTAACATTGCGGGCCTTGCAGCTTTTTCACTGTCATAAGGTGCTGCTATGCTTGTGTTCCTAATAGACTAGGTCTGCTGTGAACAGGTTTCCCTTTATGGTTTTATATGAACATTATAAGGTTGTTCAGTGTTAGCAAGCTGCTTTTCCAATGTGTTGTGCAAACTTACAACTTCTGTTTTAGTTTTCTTTTTAAAGGTTGCTGTGAATCAAAGTTTGCCTGCTGGAAGGATTTGCTGCTCAGAGCATGACTGAATTTGTCCTGTTTAAATGCCATTGCTATGCAATGAACAGAATCCAGGAGTCGCACCATTCAACTCTGTATTGCCTTGCAGTCAGGTTGATGTTAGGTTAGGTCTTAGTGTATGCGACTCTTCCACATCACTAAAAATGCCATTGGAGAGCCTTGAAATACTGGAAATTCCTGAAGGAGTCACTGATCTTCAGTTAAACAGCAGAAGTTCTGCTTTTTCCCTACCCTGGCTTTTTAGCAGTATCTTCAACAATACTAGCAATGGACTATCATAGATGACTTGTGCTGATGCAAACTGTGCAGCCCCTGTTCCACCTCGAGTACTGCTTTCCGCGCCTGCATCAAGCACTTGCATGCAGAGCTCCCTTGACCATAGTTCTGTATACATACACAGTACTTCCAAGGGCATCTGATAAAGTAAAGCTAGATATGAAAGACAGCCATATTTTTCAGCTTACAGAACTGAACACTCAATTATCATCTCATTTAAATTAATTATTTGCAATGGATGAGTAATAAGTCTCTTGGATGAGTCTTTCCCAAAGCATGTGTGAGCTAATCTCACTAAGGCTGAGGAATGTCCTTAAAATGTTTTTCTTCTCATCACTGGTCAGATTTTCATCTAGTGGAGGAATTTAGTTTCCAAAGAATGTTTGTGTTTGATTCTTGCTATTTAAGCCAATAAACTTGCAATGAACATGGAAAAAAAAAGCAAGTATTCATTTCTTAAACCTATTTTACAAGTGACAATCCCAAAGAAGGAATGTTGTCTTAATAATTGTGAAACTTCTTAGTATAATGCATGCAAAGAAATCCCTGTGCCAAAATACTGTTTCATATTTCCTTCTCTTGGAAACTGAAATGTTACATAAAGCTACTAGTAAGTTATTCACAAGTGTTGAAACATTTTGTTCACCAGTGAAGCACTTCTTTACTCCTGTAAATTATTACATATTTTGGAATAAAGTCAACTTCAATCTACTCTCGTCTTCTGTTTTAATGGCTGGGATGGCCTGTCTGCAGAGGCAAGGGAGGGTTCCCAGTGCCTATTAACACTGCCATCCATCTCGCCTCTGAAAGCCCAGGTATATCTGGAACTGCAGAGTCTAAATCGCAAGGTAGATATTTTGAGTTGTGTTCGCGAGGAAGATAATGGCTGTTTAGAGATCAGTGAAGCCTCGTGTCGTTATGAACTATTTCTTGTGGCTTTGCTAGTAATTCTCTGTTACTTCTGATGGCAATGAAGACATCGCTGACTGGTTTGTGTGTGGATCACGAGTTTACTTCGCTTAAAGAAACTGCATGCTTGCAGGCAGGTAGACTTTTGTCAAAACAGTGGAATTAAAGAAAATCTGGTTTTCTGCCTGGCTGAGGTATTTGTTGCCAGTCACAGTGAGTCCTGTGGAATGAGTCCTCTGGAAATTTGAACCTAGCACAAAGGGAAAAGGAAGGTTGTTTTTAACTTCTGGGTGTTCCTTCATTTTGTTGTTAAAGTTGTAGTAAAAACTCTCGTTGTTGTAGTAAAAACTCTTCTAATCAAAGCAGATTTGGCTCTTCCAAAAATCTGTAAAGGTGTGAATTAAGTGACATTTTGTTCCCTTTTTGTAAAATAATCCCATTATGCGCTTGGACAAAGTAATGTATGAAAAATGTGCATTCTTTCTCTTGACTTGTGATAAGAACAAGCGTGAACAACTGTAATTTCATCTTGAAATGCTCAGCTTTTGTCCTTCAAGGAAAGGAAAATACAGGCAAAAGATGGTAGTTCTAAAAGCATTTGCTAGCTCTTTTTGTCCCCCGCGTTCATTTTGTTAGCTGTTCAGTAGGTGGCACTCCTCTCCACTAGGGTACCTAGAAAAATCCAATTTACTACCAGGAAAATGGTAGCCCTGGTCTAATCTCACATGCAAGACTGTGCAGCTTGAGCTGATAAGCCACAGTATGTGCAGAGAAGACTTTTTAACGTAGTTTACTGAAGTATTTCAGAAGATTTCCAGATCTCCTAAGCATTTTGCAGTAAAATCTCTGTTAGGACACAGTGGAACTACTATTTAATGCTTGAGCACAACTCCTGTATGCTTCTCTGGAGGTCACTGCACTCCACAATTGGGTGAAGAGATAAGACCCTCTCATCTTTCTCTTTTTTAAAGGAATAAACATATAATCCTTTAGTCATTCTATGTAACAGGCTTTTCTTCCCCCTTACATTAGGCCTCTCAAAGGTGGTTATTCTTTAGCTGTGGTGTACAGATACCTGAACAGGAATAAATGGCTAATTAATGCCAGAAGAAAAATGCTGAAAACTTTACATTTATGCACGTACTTATTAGTAAGGATTAAAGGGGTAAGTTGCAGTGTGTCTCTGTCCTGGATGCTCAGGTCCATGCTCTTTGCTGTGCATGCATAGAAGATACTGTAACCCAACTGTGGTTATCTGTCCATCTGGGGAAAGGCTGTTTTTCACCTTGATTTGTAAATAGCTGTTATGTTTGACCCAAAAAAAAAAAAAATAGAATTTGATCTAAAAGCCCCTTATTTACAAGGAGAGGAAACAAGGCCTATTTAACAGAAACAAGCAAATAAAACATTACCAGGTTAAAAAAAAAAAAAAAAAAAAAGTCTATTAGAACCTAGTATGAATAAATAATTTTAAGTAACTTCCAGTTCCACTGCTATTTGCTTTCCAGGTCATTTATGCTTGTCTTTTAGGTACAAAATTAGCAAAGAGGTAGGCAAAAGTCTGTGAAGTTCAAGAGGATTTAAACACTGCTTAAGGTAAGAATATTCTTAAATACCTTGTTGAGTAGGCACGGATTTAAGAATGTTCTTACAGCTACGCATTGCTCCAGTGCTTAGTGGGATCAAACACCTAAATACCACGCTAGACTACACTAGTCATTCAGACTGCACCTGAACGAGGAGTTCATCCCCAGAATAAGCCATTTAAGGCTCTAATGGGCTGACTAATGGTCAAGGAGAAACTAAACCTGTGTGAAAGCAATTGGCATTCAGCAGATTATACTGCTATTAATAGCGTCTACAGCAGCTATAGTTATGCAGGCTGCTCACAAAGAAATCTTCATTCTTCTTTTCCTTTATTGCACAACAAACAAACACAAGGTATGAAATTACAATAGAAAAATGTTAGGTCAGTCTAGATGGCAGTGTAGTTCTTGCAACACGGCTGGCTGTTACGGATGGCAACAGTCCAGAAAGTGGTGGGACCTCCTTTTCTTTTGCTTCTTTTTCTTGCTTATTTTCCACATATCTGTTCCTAACACTGTTGGTTGAAGAACCTTGGATACTGTAGTCCCTTGTGTGTTGTATTCCTTTCAAATGTGCAAGCTGCTTACAGGAATGATGACTATTCTTTTTCAAAGCAATAGGATTAGGAACGGTTGCAGTAGTTTTGTTTGTTGCAAGAGCACCAGGCCGGGGTGGCTGCTCAGGATCTTCATGCAGGACTGAGATCTTTGTGTGGCTTGGCACAAATGATGACTGCTCATGAATTTCTGTGTTTTCCATCCCTTGATCAGTTCCTTTTATACCCTCATGTTCTACAGCTCCGGCATCCTGGTTATAGGGAGCCATCTCAACGGAGGTACCATTGAGCCTCTTCTGGGAGCTAATGGTCATCTTACCCTTCCAGGAAGGGTCTGACGTATCATTGGGAGAGGCGTCTTTGACGGGCGGAAACAGTGATGACTTTGAAGATCCAGGACCATTTGGATTGAGCATCTTAAGCCCCTGGGGTTTTCCCTCTTTCTGCCTCACACCTTCTGGATTTTTCAAGTCCTCTAGGTTCCACGCACAGTGTTCCTTTACGGGCAGGGGCATCTTCTCACCTTGGGCTGTTTGCACCGAGTGCAACGTGCTGTGGTGTACTTTGGTTTTAATGCCACCTGCTGTAGGACAGTAGTTAAACTTGGAACAGGTTGAACGCTTTTCCTTCCCTAAGGCTGATTCAGCTACAGCATCTCCACTAAACTTGCTGTCGTTTTTGGGCGGGTTCCTTTTCGCCTTGCCCTCTTGGCCCAGCCCTTTGTCCGGCGGCTGCAACATGTCCGAGCAAATGAGGCAGCTGTTGCCAGGCTCGCTGCCCTTGCCTTTCCTGGCCTGTTTCTGCAGCTGGAAGCAGGCGAGGGGAGCGGTTCTCGCCCAGCCTTGCACCTGCCGAGAGAGAGACACGTTCAGCGCGCGGCACCGCGCGGGGAAGGGACCCGCGGGCGGCGGCGCGGCCTCGGCTGCCACCTACGGCCTCGGCCCAGGCGTCGCCGGGCGGCG
>NW_020455533.1:2230158-2234078 GCF_003342845.1 Nothoprocta perdicaria
CCGCGCGGCCCCCGCCGCTCCGCGCGGCCCCCGCCGCTCCCCGGGGCTCCCGCTGCGCCACGCACGGCAGGATGCGCCTTACGTGCCCCGTCCTCCTCGGGACAAGGCGCCTTCTCCAGGTCGCGAACCCACATCAACGCTGAAAGCGGCATTTTGTGGCTAGCGGCGCGGTTTTATTTGGATGCTGAATTCAACACGCGCACGCGCCACGCACAGAGGCGGCCTCCGCACGGTCAGGTCTCGCTGTCCCTGCCCGTGTCCTCGCTGCACGGCCGGCAGCACCCAGGGACCGCGTGCCCGCTGTGCAAGATGGCATCCCAGCGGCCACAACATGATAGATACCGTTGTTCTTCAACAAACACTTTTTTTTTTTTTTTTTTTTTAAATCTCCTATGTACACCTCAGGGGACTTGGTTACCTATTTCTGGCCTGGTACTTACTTCTCTGAGACTTTTCCTCCAACAAAATTTATAAAACCCGAGCTATTCAGCAATGTGAAATACTATAGAAAGATGTGTAGAAAATACACGCACAGAGAACAAATGTCTCCTCCAAAGCTCAAAAACTAGCAGTATAAAATGCCAGTGTCAGAGTCATGCAGTCAGAGATGACTCTCAAACCCGCGGGCCGTATTGCGGCCCAGCACCACAGAGCTCCTCAGCCCCGAGGCGCTGCACGGATGTGGACGGGAGTAGAAGCTGACCTTCTGAATCCACGCACTGAGTCACAGCTTCAGCTCAAAGGCTGAGGCAATTGTAATGTGCTTCACCTTTACATCCATTTTATCTTCCTCCACCCCCTTCTCATTACTAAAAATAAAGCTGCTCTGGGAAGTTGAAGTGGACATGTGACAGTGGCACTTCGGATAAGCCCCTGCGCTCACACTCCTCTCCCTGTTGCGGTTCCACCCTATTGCTGCCGATGCTCCGAGCGCTGGCATCCGTTTGGCCCTGTATTAGCAGCATTCAAGGCAGCTGGTAAAATAGAGTGGGAAAAAAAAAGCCCTCAGTGCATCGTGCTCAGTTGTGTGCATTGATCTTGCATCTATCTTTACATATAATTTAAATGTTAACAAAAGAGAGGACAACTAGCTAGTTGGAATTTCAGAGACCTCAGGCTGCTTTCAAAAGGGATCTGATGCTGCAGAAACGTCAGGTTCACTCATTGCTACATAGGCAGAACATGAGATTGTCTGGAAGACACAGAGACTGCCCCGCAGAAGTTACTAAGACAATGTTATTAGGATGAACTTCTGTTATACAACATGCTATTTAAATCTGCAGACAGGAGAGGAATCTGTAGGAATCAGAGCAGTGCCTGACTGCCGTCATCAACCTGTATAAAGACTGTTTGTAATGTACGGCCCCCCGGCTCTTCTTACACTGTAATAGAGCAACACTGTATAAGGTAAGTCCTAAAAAGGGTATCAATAACATAAAATTTTGGAAAATCATTTTTTAAAAAATTTATCACTGTTATCCCAACACTAATGAAAAGTGGAAACGTATAAAGAATGTATAACCTCAGTGATTAAGCAAAAGCAACAGATACAGTTAGATCTCTGTACAATAAACTGCATATTTTCCTAGCAATCCGTTTACATTATGACCCTTCTATTCCTGATGAGATTTCAAAATCATCTTGTCACAAACATACTATGTTCTGGTGAAAGAATATTGGGTATTTCTTTAAAGGGGCTGAGTCAGAGTTAGTGATTTCATAATCAGCTTTTTCTTGACAGTGTAATTCAGAGAAGAGCTTTGGGTAGTGTCCTTAATATAGCAAAATAAAAGAACAGGCAACACGAGATCTTTAAACTTAAATGTTTATTAGCCTGTGAACTAAACAGACGGGGATGTATGGATGTTTCTGGTGCATATACTAAGTAATAGTTCCTGTATGTTGGCTGTGTTTGTCTGGCTCTAAGCCTGTCAGCTTCGCTTTGTATAAAAACTTACAGCAAGCAAAACTGAAGGATTGTCCTGTTAGAAATGAAGCTGTCTTATGCTTCCCATTACGAATTCCTGCCAAGTTTTCCACAGCACAGTAGGATGCACAAGGCTGCAGGGAACATCTGTGTATGTATTTGTTAAATTTCAGTGTTTGAAACTCTGGGAAATCTGTATTTCCAGAGAGGTTACATGAACTTCACTGGTTACAATAATCAGAGAAGAAAGGAGGAGTTTTTTCCCCAAAACATTACCAAAGCAGGGAGCAAACGGGAGGCTTGAAAAGGCCAAAAAGCAAGAGTATTACACAAGTTTAAGATAAGAAGAAGTTAGGCAACTAAAATTACCAGAAGAGGGGAAGCTGAACGCCACTAAGATGTCTCTGTTGTGTAAAGGACAGAAGTTTAAATAGCCCTAAATGATTATATGCTCAGTGTGTACCACCTATTACAAAGACATCTCAAAAAGCAATTGAAACCCTTTCGTATGTGAAACCTGATTTGAGCTCATTTAGTCTCTTAGTTCTGATATTTTTGTAATAGTTCAAAAATGCAAAGACTTTTTCATTTTAAAGTAAATTTGTTATTTTAAGCCAGTGACATCACAAATCACTTGGTAGTATCATGGTATCAAATTTAACACCACTGAGCATATTTTTTCATTCCCTATTTATGCAACATCTACCATGAAGATTTGTAACCTGTGAACTGTTTTCATACTTACTAAGCAAGGGCTTAAAGCTTAGTTCTTGTGTGAGGCAACGGATTTTTTCCCATGTTTTAGTGGCTTTTCAATTTTTTATCTTTTTAAATCTTGGTTCTCATCAGGTGTACTTGTCCCATTATTAATCTTATCAGTCACATTTCCATGGCCTGGCCTTCCCAAGGAACACCCAGTGCTGAAAAGTGATGAAGGGGTAGAGGCTTCTGCTTAGAAATTAAACCAGAACCATGCACGAGAACAGTCCAAACAGTCCCTATTTCATGGCAGGATCATTGCTTTTAATACAATTTACACATTAAAAATGAGTACCAGATTTTGAACTGCCAGGAATCAAGATGCTTTCTAATATAGCATTTTAGCTCCTTGAACTGCCTGCACCAGAGGCTGGTTTTCATGAAAACATAACTCATTCAAATATTGCCTGCTAATTACTAAATTATCTTCTGAAAAGAACAAGCTCTGTTCACGCTTTATAATCAGCCCTCTGTATTTAGGCTGGAACCGTTATTTCTAGCAAAGGGAAATCTGTACCAAGCCTGTGGTCGGTGTATTTTATTCCACAGAGATGCTGTAAACGCATTATCACAGATTAGCTGGATTTCTTCCTTTAAATGTACACTGTGAGATCCAACTTGCAAGCCAGCTGTTTCTTACCGGCCTGTGTCATCTCCCGGCGCCCGGCTTTGCTCCTTCCTTTCAGCAGCTATTTCTGTCAGGGCGCGGAAGAGCGCCGCGAGGACTGTAACGCTTCCAGCAGGGAATCCCTCCCGCCTCCTCCTTTCTGCATGAAGATCCTCGAGGAAAGACCCAGAATACGGAGGAGGAGAGGAGCGCAGGAACGGCGGCACCCGGCGAACAGGGCGGGGGGGCGGCGGGTATAAATAGGGAGGGCGGCCGGGCGGGCGGGCAGCGGGGGCCATGGGGGCGGCAGGATGAGCGGCGGCAGCGGGTTCCGCCGCCCGGCACGTCAGCAGGCAGCCCCGGCGCCCCGCACATGCCCGCGGCGGCCCCGCGGCAGCGCGCGGCAGCCCCCGGCGCGACGCGGGGAGGCGCCCCGGCCGCCTCGGGCACGGGCACGGGCAGAGCGGGGCCGGCGGCCCCGCGCCGGGCCCCCCATGGATAAGGCGGGCTCGCTGCACAGCTCCGTGCCCGCGCCGCCGCCGCGCCTCTACCTGCCGCGCAACTTCAGCTGCAGCGCCTGCCTCTATGGCAGCCTGGCCGAGCAGTGCCGGGGCGGCTGCAGCCCCG
>NW_020455533.1:2234157-2242745 GCF_003342845.1 Nothoprocta perdicaria
AGCGCCGCCGCGCCAAGTCGCTGCCCACGCCCGGCGAGCGCAGCCTGCGGCCGGCGCCGCAGCAGAGCCCGGCGCGCCGCAAGTCCGTGCGCTTCGCCGACTCGCTGGGCCTCGAGCTCACCTCGGTGCGGCACTTCTGCGAGGCCGACGTGCCGCGCGTGCCGCTGCCCGCCGCGCCGCGCCACGCAGACCTGCTCAAGACGAGGAAGCCGCCGGCGCTGGGCGAGCTGGAGCCCGTGCTCTTCGGGCCGCCGCCGCCGCTCGAGCCGCTCTTCCCGCCGCAGCCCGGCGCCAGCCCCGGCTTCGCGGAGCGCGTGCGGCAGCACAAGGTGAGGCTGGAGTGGGTGCGCGCCGAGCCGGCGGGGCTGCGCGGCGCCGTGCGCGTCCTCAACGTGGCCTACGAGAAGGCCGTGTCGGTGCGCTACACGCTGGACCGCTGGGCGAGCTGCGCCGAGGTGCCGGCCGCCTACCAGCCGCCCGCGCCCGCCGACGGCATCACCGACCGCTTCTGCTTCCACCTGCCCCTGGGCGCCGCCGAGGCGTCGCTGGAGTTCGCCGTGCGCTACCGCGTCGCCGGCGCCGAGTACTGGGACAACAACGACGGGGCCAACTACCGCCTGCGGGGCCGGCCCCGCGCCCCCGCCTGCCCGCCGGGGGACCCCGACAGCACCGCCTGGATCCACTTCATCTGAGCGCGCGGCCGTTGGCGGCGGCCGTTGGCGGCGGCCGTTGGCGCGGCGGGGGGTCGCGCGCCGCCTGAGGCGATTTCCTCCCCCTCGCAGCCTCCGTCCTCGCGCCGCCCTCGCCTCCGGTTGCCCCTTTGTAAGTCACCGAAAGATATATTTATATATCTTTTATATATATATATTTATTTCTTTTGAATTCCGTTTACAGTTAAATAGGAGTGATTTGTATTTTCTGTTTTCCTAGCCGCGTTCAGGTGAAAGCTGACGGGCTTCCCTAAAGATGCACGTGCGAGTCCTTGCCGCGCACTTTGGTCACTGTAACCAAAGGGGATGCAAAATTGGGCTCAGAGGAGCTGGTTTCAGGGGGCTGCAGACATTGCAGGTATTTCTAGGCCAAAGCAGGATCCAGGGGTCCAGACATTCTCCCTGGACTGGCTGCTCCTGAGTCCGCAGGCTCAGTGTGGGGCTCAGTATCATAGGGCATCCTATTTGCTTAATCCTGCTTAAGCAAAGCCTGGCCCCGGGAAGATGCTGGATCCCTGTCTGGAGCCCTGCTGATTGAGCTCCCAGGTGGACAGAGATCCATTTGTGTTAATTGCCCTGCCAGGTTAAGGGCCTTACTGGGGAAAGATTATGGCATTAAACTCGAAAGGCAGAATACAGAATAGCTCCTGCATGGTTTTACTTGTGTCAAGTTGCAGACATAGTTTATGAGCTTAAACAAAGGTTAAAACAAGATTTTGTTTGGATTCTATTTTATATATATGAGGAAACTTAGAAAAGTGTAAGGAAACACCATCCCATTGAAAGGCACTTTACTGAGAGAGTCTCAAAGTGAGTGTTTTAAAAACGGCTCAGTATGTTTGCATAACGGTTTCTCAGAATTTCATGTGTATTTCAGTACAGTTCTTTCCATAGAGCTGCTCATGTTTGAGTCCATAGTATTGTCAGGACATGCCCCCAGATGTGGCAGGAACTGAGTCCATAGTTGTAGTTTGCATCCCAGCCAACACTTGAAGCTTTATTTCTTTTAGCAATTTGTATTTTTATACTGTTATATCAGTTCAGGAACGAGCTTTCCGAAAAAAACAAAATGCTCCACATTTTTCTTAGTAGTTTTGATAAACCACAACTATCATAAAGCCAGCTAAATTTAATCCAATAGAAGTCTTATCTTACTATTTAAAATAAGGTTTATGAATAAAGACATTGAAATCACAGAGTATGCTGACTTCTGCCTTTAAAGCTTTGTTTTAAATTATATAGAGTGAACGGAAATTTTTGTTCTTGTTTTTTTAACTTGCTTTTTCAGGAGTTCAGCTAAATACAGCTTGTGCTGGTGCCAAATTCAGGTGCTAATTTTCAAGGATTTAGGCATGTCTGCGTTTGCAGGACAGAGGGCTCTCTGTGTAGGACTTCTAAGAGCAGTAAAACTGATGATAGTGTGAGCTTCCTAGCTGAAGGACTGTAAGATCAGACCTTGAATGTTTGGAGTCTTCTGTAGAACTGCGTAGAAATGAAAGTTGTTAAACTATGCTTTTATGGCCCTTAAGAGTTAAGCATCCTGAAAGGCTTGACTTAGGTCAACTTCTCTTACAACTTCTTGATTTCTGTGGGAATTGAGAGCCCTCTGTCTCCTGAGGGAATGATTCAGGTGAAATAATTAAACTTTTGGATTCTAAGAAGAAAAAAAATGGAAGCTTAATAGAATTAGAGCACTTCATTTAATTTGTCTATACCGTCTTCTGATCTAAAAGATGATAGGAAGAGTAGAGTAGCCTTTGTACTGGTACTGGTAGCTTGCTTTTAATTCCCAACCATTTTTTCCCATGTGCGTTTTTGTTGTTTTTCTTACAAAGCAAAAAAAGTTAAAATTCTACTGAAAATTTTAAACTTTATAATGTAAAGCTCTTGACCTGATATTACAGTACCATGTGTACTGCTAGCACACATTTATAAAGCCAGGATTGCAGAACTAGAAGCTGTCGAGCAGCTAAAAACTATCAACCAGTGTATATGACAAAGAAAACCCTAATGTCGTTAGCTAATTTTATTTGGAAGAGCCTTAATACTAGAGAGAAGGGAAAGGATGTATCTTTGTTTGAAGGTATTTTGAAATCTTGTGAAAATACAGCCAAACCCCTTTTTATTTATGGGTTACAACTTTTCCAAAACAGTTTTGCTTGGCCCTTACCCTGATAATAAGGCAACAACTGGTACCCAGGTTGGTGATGACACTGAGGCTTTGCAGTGCTGCTGCTTGGAGAGTACTATAAATTTGTTTATAACTATTTAACAAGATTTCCTATTTGCTGTTCTTATGGCTTTGGAACTATTTTGACAATGAATAACTTTAATTATAGAACTTTCAAAATTCTTTTGCAGTAAATGGCAATTATCATCATAGTTTGACTTTTACAGTATCTATGTGCTTGCGATAATAAAAAGAAAAAATAGTAATTGTAGATGAAACTCAAAATTTGGAATTCCTAAAAAGCTGTACATGCAACCCTAGCAAGTTATTCTAGTACCTTTTATTTGATCTCTACTTAGGTAAACTTGCTCTTACTTTTGGTTGAAGGTGTGGTGGCTTTTTGTATTTTTATTTTATTTATGGCTCCTTCTTTGAAGTATAAATCTGGAAACTTGATCTTTTTGGATGTAGCATACCTAGAAGCAAAACAGACTCCTGAGCTTTCAAATAGTTATACATATCCTTAGCATGAAGTTTTGCAGATAACTATAAATTTGAACATAAACACAGACTATCTGTAGTATACTGTGCAACTCCTGTTTAATATATAGCTTTCTGGAAGCTTTTATAGACATGTACTTCTTAAAGGCTGGAAAGCCGTTGTGGCTTTGACTGTGATGCTAGTGAAATATGTGGGCGAATTTTGAAGGATATTAACAGTAGCTTACTACCGGTATCTGCCGGAACTGCACTGTTTTGATTATACTTTACTTTCATTTTGACACTTATTTTAAAGCAAGATTTATTCGAAGTTATGAATACATGCTGCATTCTCACCACAGACAGTGTTTATATGGGGTTTCCACTCCTGTAGATTTCAGTCTCATGCTATACATGGCTTGCTGGAAGCTTTGTGATAAACAGTGATGAAGTTTAAAAAGATACCAAATAAAAATAATTTCACACTTTTAAAGTTGGTAGGGCATCAGTCATAGGAGCGGAAGCAAGATAAACTGTTTTTATTCTTTAAACACATGAATTATAGTTCAAAAAATTAATGTTCTCTCCCGAAGTAAAATGTTGGAAATAATCTCCAGGAGGCCGCTGATTTTTCTAATCAACACTTTTATGAAAAAATGTCCTATCTATACTTGTATTTACCTGCTTAGGCTACTGCTGTTTTCCTTTCCAAGTGATACTAGAATGTCTAGTAGGCAGGGCAATAATGCCTAGATAGCATGTCTAGGCAGGGCAATAATCCTTAGATAGCATATTTCACTTTTAAGTGAATTAGTGATTGTTTATGTCTTTGGAGATGTAAAAATGTCTGTTACTTGCTGTGCGAAATTGTAGCTTTATGAAATGTGCCATGTTATTTTATGTGCAATACAATGATACTTCGTATAGTAAGTCAAATTGTATTTTATATCTGGTACACGTTGATGTTTGTTGCTTCACGTTTTAACTGATAGATCTCTTGCATGTTATTCTATGCCTTTTATGGCAATATTTTTCAATCCTACCCTAATTATTAGAAATCCTAACAGAATACCGGGAATAAGAGCAATGAAATAAACAACATTTCAGATAGCTAAGCATAATACCCTATACTAATACAAACTGCAGTTGAAATTCTGGTGTGCTCATTTTCAATGAAATTACCTTATTTTGTTTCTTCTTTTTTCTTCTCTTTTTACCAGTTATGTTTGTTTTTAATATGAAGCTGTGTACCTCAGTGTCTTAGTAAACAACAGAATAAGTACACACGTTTTAAAAATATTCTTTGGTATGTGAGGGGAAAATGTATTGCTTGAATGAACAACTGTTTCTTCATGCATAAGCACAAGCTCTTTCCAGATATGTGAATTGCTGGGTGGTTGTGTGTCTTATAGAGGTAAGAGGCAAACATCTGCTAATTTGGTATTTGAATATATGCTGGAGAAATACTCAGAATCTGCTTTCTAACCTATTATTAAATATATATTTTTAATGTGCCTTTCAACATTTGCAAGTAAATCTCCTATCTTGTGTGTTCCTTAACTCCCCTGCCAAAGTCCACTTTCTCGTTGAATTAATTTTGTGATAAAAATATAATATTTCTAATTCCTTATGCACTTTCAACTGTGCTAGAAATCCTGTATCAATAGAAGCCAAAAGAATTTGATAACATTTTCCTGAGTTACACAGAAAAACAATACAGCGAGAAATATGTCTTCCTGGTATACCTCTTAAAATTATATAGTTAAGCTTAAAGTGTCTATATTTAATATAATAAAATATATTTATTGTATGTATTCACCTCTTACGGATATATAATTCTAAATATATATTCTGTGTGAAACCAGAAATTCTAGTTTTTATGAAATGTATTTGTGTAGACATTAATGTCTTTTCAGCCATTACTGTTGCTTGATGTTACATAATGCATATCGTTAATATTATGGATGGATTTGATCTGTCTCCACAGTTTGTGTCATGAAGCTAAAGTGCTCACTGTAAGGAATATCTGAAAAAATATTATTTTTGCCATCAAATTATCCTGCATGGCTTTTTTTCGCAAGTCACAGTAATTCTATATGCACTTCATGTTTACATGATCTGAAAACGTGAAAGGATTGCTTATAATTGGTATAGTGAAATTAAAGCTTTATGAGCATAAAATTTAAGGAGGAAGAAAGAATAGTTTTGCTGTAAAAGAAAAATAGTCTTATAGAGAGCTAATTGGGATTGTTTTAAATGGAAGTAGATGATTTGAAACATGTTCAGGTAAATACATATTTCAATAGGAAGGCTTTCTCAGGATCAGCTTGTATGAGAGAATTGCTCTAAAATAAAGTGATAAACATACTTCTTAGTATCATGTATGGATGTGAATGTAGGTTTTTCCTAACTCAAGTGAATGCTAAACTATGAAGCCATTGGCAGTTCTTGAGCCTGGACTCTATTAGACTTTGAAATACTGCTTTTAGATTATTTTATAGGGTGGAGGTTTGGATCAGGATTTTCCTATTTTATATGAGCATTCTGTTCACTCAGTTCTTTTGGATTTTGTTCAAGCTTTCTCTTTTTGAGAAAGGTCTGAATTTATTTTTATGCATCATAGGAAAATTCTTTTATGTTGTCTTTTTTCTGAGGGAAGTGGAGGGCAGTTTTCCTTTCGGTTTTAGTCTCTTAATATTCAACAATAGCATGCAGAATAAGATGCTTAACATAACACGTACACTAGTAATGCCAAAGAATATAGCTAAGAAAAGTCATAAAGTGAAGTGTGCTTTTTAAAAATGTATATGCTTTAATTTGATAAGGAAGGCAAAAAGTCCTAGTCTCCAGTGCAAGCATATTTATACCAGGGATTTTTTTCTATGCAATATTGTGGTACACCTGTTTTTGTAGAGATTAACTTCAATGGTTAAAGTTTCTGTATCTGAATGTTGTATATAAAGCATTCTTTTAAATGTGTTACTAGGGAAACTTTATTTTTTAAATAGCATTATGTTTTTAGGATTTTTTTTTGTCCAATCTGATTTCACTGTCACAATCATTATCTTTTGAATAATGGTAACAAAATGATATTTCATGAAGTTGGGTCATGAACTATCATGTGTAACACCTTTCTCCACTCGTTCACCTTTCAGAAAGAAAAATTGTTGTGTTAACTATTTTGATTTTTTTAATCTCTGTATCATAGTGATAAGTGAGTTGTATTACAGTAGTAAATTGGCAGAACTTAATATTTGTTTTTATAATTGAGCGAAGTAGTAGAAAGGAACTTTCAAGTCTGGTTTGTGAACTGCTACATTGAATGTTTGTGCCGATCTGTAAGTGGCTTCATGGAGGTGCCCCTTTCCATGAAGTTTCTATATTTTAAGAGGAACAAGACATAGTAGCTTGAGTTATACTTGAATGCAAAAAAACTGCCTACTTCTGGGTAGATATCCAAGCTGTAGTGCAGGAAAATGGATAGAATTGACTGTGATCGAAAATTAACTCTTCTTGAAATGATTTAAATCAACTTAACTTCTCTCATTCACTGCTCAAACAAAACAGTTCTTTCAGTGATGGTAATTCTACCTGTTCAAGACTAAGTTCTCTAACACAAATAGTTGTCATTGCTGTTGCTTTGATTTACCCTGACTTTTTTTCTTTTGTTTTGTTTTTTAACAACAATTGTTTCTTAAGTTTGAGCTGGTGTAATCTGCTTTTGGTTGTAGTTTCTTCTGCAGGGTTATGTAGCACTAAATATTTATTTCTAATGTTTGTAAAATATCACCAAAAGTTTGGAATCAACTTTTTGTAATAATGCCTTGTAATTTATCTAGCCTTACTATATTTCAGACTATTTTCCACTACAACTCTCTAGTCACTGATTGTCACAACTATGAAAGATATATATTTATAAACCTGTAGCTTCTGTCTGTCATTAAAGATGAATGATACAAATTGTGATTGTGTGGTAAATATGAACCTGTCTTTTTTAACTGAAAAAAAGTTCCTATTTGTTGACAATTTAAAAAACAATATGCGATTAATCCCAAGTGTACGAGGGCAGACATTAGGTGATTGTACCTTAACATCTGAAGACAGATATTTCATCTTTGGGCCAGGCTTTCAAAACAAGTTCTCTCAAGCAGTCTCCATTAAGAGTGTTCTCTTGAGAAGCTGCAGTGTGCTGAGTTCTTTTGGAAACCTGGTCTTCTGGTTGGTTGTAAGTAACGTTAAGTGTAATGCCTGTATCTTAACTGTTTGTAGCTTTACTGTGTCCTGGGTTTGTATCATTATAGTAGCTAGCAGTGGTTGGAGTGTGCTCATTGCAAATTGGACATGTAGCTGCCAAAAGCCAGTTGTCAGTACAAAAGGTACAAGAATGGAGGGAGTGCAGGAGGTACCCAGGAACTGGGCTTTTGTTTGCTTTTAAATAACGACTTTAGGTTGGCTGGTGCTGAAGGACTCCTTGGCCTAGGTGGAAGCTTTCTAAGCCCATGCACACAGAGTGCTAACCCCAGTAGTGCTCTCTAACCAACACTTTGAAGCAAAAGGAAAAGTATGTAGAGCTGCTATTATAGCAGTTCTATCATTGACATCAGTGATTGGGGTGCAAGTTAGGGGTTGTCAGAACAGACAGGAATTGCCAAGAATATTTAATTTTCTGTCATTTTCTCTTGATCCACAGACCTGCAGTGAAGAACGGAGGGACTGATAATTGCAAAAGAAATACTCTATGTCCTAAGAAGTGCGACCTCATACTCCTATCTCGTGGATTGTTTTTCCATAGTTAGAGAAAGCTTAAAGAGCTATACCTCCATTATAGTGCATCTCTGAGTGAAATGCATTCAACAGCATCCATATTTAATCACTATAAACAAGTGACAGAACAGCCTAATAGCAGATGTAGAACAGTGGTATTGCATTAAAATAGATCATGTCTGAAATGACTGAATTAACCTTTATCAGGAAGAGGGATAGCAATATTGTAAAGGCAGCCCTAACCAAATTCCCCTAATACCTTTGCCTGTGATTTATGCTAGGATGATGTCTCAAGTATTATGGGGACAGTAAAGGAAATGACATCCAGGAACTCTTGGACATCTGTGCTGCCCTCAGAATTTTTCTCCAGCTCATACTGTCTAGATCATACCTTGCTGGTAGTTTACAATGATAAAATCCTGTGTCTTGCTTTGGTGTTTTTTTTTTTTTTTTTTTTTTTTTTT
>NW_020455533.1:2242789-2251634 GCF_003342845.1 Nothoprocta perdicaria
TTTTTTTTTTTTTTTAGTCCTTCTAAAAGATGCTCAGTTTTCCATCACTCCATTTGCATTTCACCATGCTAAATTACACCACTGTTCTCTGTAATAGTGGTCCCGAGTTCTGTGGGTGAATTCTGCAGTCTCTAAGACTGATGAAGCTTCCATTAATGTTAAAAGCAGTTTTGTCTGTAGCTGTGATTCACCAATATGTTTGCCAAAGCTTCTGATGAGTCCCTGATGGATTAATGAAAAGATTCATAGTGATGTAGTGGCTGGCATGATGCTTGGAACTGTCTAAAACCTCAGGTAGATACCCACCCCCCAGTCCCAAATCCCAGCCTTGACAAGTGACAATTTTAGACCTGCTGTTGAAAACAGGAAGAGGAGACTAGGAGGGAGAAAAAAGATGCTGAAATGAGGTGGCAGTGAATTACTTTGTTACAGAGAGTTCTGGGAGGAAGGGTTCTTAAACATTTTCAGTGAAGCAAGAGAGGCTTAATATTTTTTCTGGTCTTGAAGTTGACTTAGAAAAATCAAGTGATGCTGAAAGCAGGGAGAAAATGCAGAGCCTTTTAGAGAGTAAATGGCAGCAGCAGAGAAGTGCCAGAACTCCCTGCCCTTTCCACTGGGCCGCTGTCTTCCTTAACACACCGAGCGCCCTCAGGCGGTGGAAGTATCCGATGATTTCTGGTGTAACTTGAAATGCTTCATATAGACTCAGCATCATTTGACAAATTGAGGTTTTCCACCTGTGGTAAACTCATGTTATTGATCAATCTTGTAGCATTTTAGATATGCAATACTTTCAGGTTTGAAACAGATAAAAATCTTCAAAACTGCATGGAGAGTGAAAAGAAGAGCTGCATGGAAATGGTTAATTTGCTATAAAACCCATCTCCCCCCTCAGTCTATAACATTTAGGATCCAATAACTATGAATTTTAAGTTCTCTAGCTCATCTGTTAAAGATATTTTTTTAGGTCGTCCCTAAGAATCAAGACTTAAGAGGCCAGAGACAAACTGTTTTGTGAAAAATCATCTCCTTTATTCATTTTCTATAGGAGCAAATACTGTGAAACAAGTCCTCCCCCTCCCCTACAATTTATACAAACACATTTAAAATTAAGTATGATGTAGTCCAGAACTAGTACATATTCAATCCATCTTATTTAATGATTCTATTAAGATTCTTTATAGATTCATGTTGGCAAGTTTTGCATTTTTGCTGTTGCATGCTCTGGCTCAAATCAGTGCACGCTGATCTGTCTTAAGTTTGCTTCTGATGAGTTTAGTGATGCTGTGGGACTGTTTGAAGTCTAGGAGCCCTACTTGGGGAGAAAGCATTAATCACACGTGAATTTATTTTCAGCATGTAATTTAGGCAGTTGGGTGGCTTATAAAAGATAGGAAAACAATAGTCGTTTTGATAGATATCCTTTGGTTTAAATAGGTGCAGAATTCCTGAGCCCTCAGCAAAACCTTAAAGAGAGATCCAAAAAGGTCATATATGGCAGTGAATGAAGGGCATTTCATTAATTACTCTGTCATAAAGATGAAGAGAGTAGAGATGGAAGAAAAAACAAAATATTTTCACGCATTCCTATATTCATTTGCCTGCACTCATTCTGATTTGAATGAAATGTTCTCTTTCCTTTCAGAAGATGCCCCGGCCAGTTAAAAGACTCAAACTAACTCCCTCAGGAGTCTGTAACAGAAACAAAGATTAAACGTCTGTGTTTTCGGCCTTGACCATTGTCACAAGTCTCTCACAAATACTGCATAATACATTGAATAACGGTTAAGTACTGACCATTTTAAAAGCACTTCCGTTCAGGTTTAACAGAGCTTTTTGTGTATCAACCACTGTCAAGTCAGCACTTCTCTGGAGCAGCCAAACCTACTTTTTTATCTTAGTCACCTTCCAGTTCAAACTCATAGCAGGAGATCATCTCACCTCAGCCCCAGAGTGCTATGTGTCTGGGCGCGATGGTCATCTGAGAGTTGTTTAGGAAAAGTTTAGATCTTTACATTTCACAAAACACCGGCTATTATGACATCCTTTCAGACCTTAAAATAGGGTCTATATATGTTAGAGAGGTTTCTGAAAAGCCAGCAATGCACTTCAGCCCAGCCAGAAGGGCTGCAGTTTCAAAAACTGCCAGAAGAATTTTAATTCTACTTTCATCATCTTACATGGATTAAATAGCCTGTTTCCTCTTAGATCAACTTAAATATACTCGGTTTTAATTCCTGCTATTTTGTGGTTAGCTTCCAACCACTACTGTAAAATTGGATGGGGAAAAAAAGCTTTAGTGGAGAACTCTTTCACTTGTACATTTTCCCTAAATCCAGGTCTGCAAAACTCAGCCTTGTCCTTGCATGTTGCATCAACTTGAATGCACATTTGTGAATCCATTAAATGTTAAATCTAATGGAGTCTGCTGCTTTCATTTACTGGTTTGGGAAATAAAAGTTTCAGTTCATTCCCATTATATCTTCATGACAGCAGAGTGCCTAGAGTTCCTACAGATGGGAACAAGTTATATGCCAAAGTATTACTGATCACACAGTTTTCTAAAGTATCTGCTGAAATCACAGTTGCTAAGCTTAAGATGTAAAATTTCTTAATTACTCATGACATACATAATACTTGCTTAGTCCAGACAAGAAATATATCCTGGACAGTCCACTTGAGAGTTCTGCTAAACTGTATCATTGCGAGATTTTTGTATACTAAAAAAAGTAAGTCAAAAGACAAGGACTATACCTTTTGTAAAGGCATAATTATTTGATGTGGTAATAAAATGAAGAAGGAACACATACAGGATTCTAGTTCTGTAAAGAAGGCAAGTAAAAATCCTGCAGAGAGGTAGCTTGCATAGCTTCTGCCTTTTGGTATTATCTTGGCAAATGTAACTAGGAGTTTAGGGAGATGTTGCTTTTCTGCTACCACAGGAGTAGTAGAAAAGTATTTCAGGGCAAGATGTAGTCCAGGATACAAAATAAGTCATGTGCCTATTACAGAGTTACCATATTAATGTACTAAGGCTATCATATACTAAACTTGATTGTCAAATGACACTTGGGACGTACCTATTTTAACAAATCTATTTTCTTTCAAAAAAAATAGCATATATTGGAAGTCTCAAAGTTACACAAATCAGGCAAATTAAAATAAAAAAGCCCTAGGCAGTTTGCAGATACTAAACATTTTAGTACTGCAGTAGTCTTGTATGTCATGTATTTTTCAGGCTGCCAAAACTAGGTTGTCTCCACTCATTTATGACAAGTTACACTGAAATATTTTATACAGGTTTATTTCAGTATTCCAGCTCACTCCTCAATGGATTTTATGTATTTCTCATAGGCATCTTCACTCATCAGTTCATCCAGTTCAGTAGGGTTTTCCACAGTCATCTTGATAAGCCAACCTGTAGTGAAGAAATTAGAGGAAAAACAGAGTTGCCAATATCCTACAATAAAGAGACATTCATGTTACCTGGTAGACATTCAAGCTCTGCAATGTCTTGTGCCAGCAAACAGTGTTTAGATACACTGAATGCACACTCTTTAAGAAATAGCCCAAGTCAGACCATCTATCTCAGGCAGTATTGTCTCTGTCAGTAGCATTAAAGAAAGGCTGTTTAGAGAGAGTAAAGTTTGACCCCGCAGTATCCTGAGCTGTTACGGGCAGCTTGTGAACTCTTGGACAAGACTACAAGAATGCCTTCATGCTATTAGTTTTATTGGGCTTGAGCTATATTCAGTACATTCCATCCTAAACTATTTAACTTGTAGAATTTAAAATCTCCTATCTATCTGTAATAGCAAGAAACACTCTCAAGATCCAGGTGGTATTCTCTATTGAAAGATAAAAATTATATCTTACCATCTTGATAACAAGATTTATTGACAAGCCCTGGATTCTCTGCAAGGGCAGCGTTAATTTCAGTCACTTCTCCAGTGAGAGGAGAATAGAGTTCGCTAGCAGCTTTCACACTTTCCAGGGCTCCAAACTCATCTGAAACACAAAATAAGATTTCATGCTCCTTGAAGGAATATATGTAATGGTTTCTGTTTGCAGACAGGTATTCTGATGGTAATCTGGCCAATGAAAGAAGTGTCTTAATACTGAACTAGAAAACTTCCAAAGAGGTTAAAATCTTCAGTATTCAGGCAATGTTCAGAAGTACTGAATTTGAAGTTTATGCCCCTCAAGTTATTCTAGGGAACTTGTGTAACACTGGCTACTGTAAAAGCACATGGCTACTGTAGAATGGATGGATATACCTTGTATTTGGCTAGTCCTTTAGTTAAAGCCCTACAGCATGATGTCAGATAGAGTTAGAAAAACTGGCTCCACTTCTTGCTATAATAGGTCTAAATGTTCTTTTCTCTACAGAATAGATGGAGCCATAGTTCAGGAGTCTTGGTCTCTGCTATTTCCTATGGATTGGCCTAGGATTTGTTTAGTTTTATCTTAGAGAGTATCTGAAAACAAACATTTTGTCTGTCTTAAAAATATCTGAATTAATTTTTTATCCAGAAGATGTATAATGTTACTAATAGACATAAAGGTTAATTCATAAAACACAGCTTTGCAAACACTGAGTGGGGCAAGTCTTATAATTATTTCATTAGAAACTCTAGCTGAACTTACCATGTTTATTCAGCTTGGTCCCAACTTCTGGAAGACTACAATAAACGACATCTCCTAATGCTTCCTTAAAAGAAAAACAAGTGAATCAAAACATACATTAAAGAAACTGTATCCAGGATATATTTGATACAGTAACTTCAGAACCAAGGAAACATACAATTTCTCTGTTTCTCTCCTGATCTCCCAATTTAGTTTTCAATCTCTTTAAGGATTAAAAATTCATAATGGAAATCACTTTTTAAATATATATTTAAATGTTATGAAAATAGTGCTCTAAATGCCCAATTGTTGTTTATCTATAACAGTATTAATAACCCTAAGGCTGAGTGATACAGATTATGTAGAGTTTCTTTCAGGCAGGATGAGAAAATATCTGCTGATCTCCTTAAAGAAACCCTGACCACTACTGTCTTAGCTTAAGAAATATATGCCACTCTGTAGTTCTATTCATAATTGTTCCTTAGCCAGAGGAGTTGCACCATATTCAAGTTCAAGTGGAATTTGGCCTGAAAAATACATGTCAACTTCTCTGTATAATCATGCGCTCTAAATGCCCAGTAAAACTCAACTGATAAAACAGGTTTTAAATTCAGCTGAACTATTCAGTTTCTCATCAAGTTCAGCTCTCCATAGGCTTCATCTGAAGTAATTAAGAATTTATCAGAGTTTGCTGAAACAGCATCAACTTCACAATGTTACAGCTCTAAGTCCAAAATCTCAGTCTATAGCATACACAAGTAAAATGATAATAATTAAAAAAAAAAAAAGTATCCATCCAAAGAGCAAGGACAAGAGCAGGTATGTATAAGTAAATATTGCAGGCTTGGATAGGAGGGGGAAAAAAAATCAATACCTGTGCAAAATTGCTGATTCCTACTGTTCCGATACCATTGTCAACTGATATCCATTCATGCTTGTCTGTGAATTTGCGGGCTAAAACGAAACAAACTCGGTATTTCAGAAGTACGTGACATGGTGCTTGCTTAGATTATAATAATACATTTGCAGGTTTAAAGCCTACCTGTTAAATGAGGTTAGTTTTTTATCTGTTTTTCCTGGCAAATACTTAAGACAACAGTGCAACTTACAGAAGCACTTTATTCCATTCACAGCATCTGCAGCAGCACAACAGAAGCTCACTAGGGCTCCTGCTGATAGGGTGAACAGCTCCTGTGTAATCAGTAAAGGTGTGAAAGGAGTATTTTGAGTTTACAGAAGTATAAATCAAAAGTGCACGTGTACTTTACTTGCAGTTGCACATCTCCATGATGACTTTTCCAACCTCCTTGGTGATTATTTCCACCAACCACTTTGCCAGAACAGCATTAATGATATGCTGGAAAAATGTAACCATTCCGACATGTCATTCAAGTTACCGTGTACTTAAATAGAGCCATGATTTGCAGGGAAGATTTGCAACCTAGATGTATGAAGCAGCTGATTGCCCTCCCTGTTCAATGTTGCCACAGGTCTATTTAAATTAAGCCAAATTAATATTAGGGAACTTATACAGGTAACTGTATAAGAAAACCTAAGAAAATGTGCTGTCTGCTAAAGCTGCTACTATAAAACTATTCAGAATAACTAATGTTCTTAGATTTTAAGACCCCTTTCTTTTCATGACAGTCTCACAATTTTGCATATAATTTAGGTCTGCAAGAGTCATGACAGCTTTTATTATTGAAAGCACCTCATTCTGTAGAGCCATATGGATGAACTTCAAGACAAGTAACTGAGATACTCGTCTTCCCAGCACTTGATGTAGAATTTTTCTTGCCCTAAGAATTTTCAGCCTACCTTATTCTTTTCTCGCTTGCAGCAATTTACTAAAATTCCCCCTTTTCACTTTTCTCCTTTTTAATAGTCACTTCTCACATTTGTCCAATTAGACAAGGGGTGTTCCTGAACCTGGAGAACTTCTTAAACTGTGTCTTAATCCTGGGTGGTTAGAGCCACCTCAGTGCTGCTGGACCTTCCTTTGGGCTCCAGAATTCCGCTTGTGGCCTTCACTCCTGAACTCCCCTATAGAAACTAAACTTGACAAAGCCTCGCTTGTTTTGAAGGAAAGCAGAAGTGCCTGCTATAGTCCTGCTAATATGTTTCCACTTGAAAACAGTAATGTTTTGAAATGTTTTAATTGTAGTGACCCTTTCATTAACTTCTGAGCACATGTAGGAAGTTATAAAATTGTTTCTTTCACAATGGCCTAAGTTTTCTAGACATACATAGCACGGTAGACGTTTTTGCAAGTATAAACAATTGTGTAGATCTTTTTCAGAATACACTTAATATTTACATTTTACAAAATATTTTGCATGCTCATTTTTCTATGCAGTATCCATCAGAAAAAAGTGGAGATTTCAGCTAGCATTATTTAAACCTACATAAATTTCTCAGGATATATTCTAGTGAACAGGAGAAACCACCATATCTTGTAAATCATTTTAGGTCAAGACATTAAATCCATGAGTAATAGGAATGTCACTGGAAATGAGTAATGGACCATGAGAACAGACGCACAGTATTTCAAACCCAAACTGAACGCTAATGTTAGGTATGCCACAAAGGAGCTAGATTGAACATTTTAATGCAGAATAATGATACTGTATAAGATTCAAGATTAAAATGAGAGAGGAGGACAGATTCTGCAGGTCTAATTTATAACAAAGCAGACTGTCAGAAGAGCACATAAGGAAAATTCTAACCATGTAACATGTACTGTAAATAAATGCAAGGCCAAATGAGAGTTAATAGGTAATCTCAAAATTTGAACTTTGAATTTATGCAATCAGCGCATTAGATAAATCAGTTTGAATGAATATGAGATGTCGGAACATACCAAGTCTCTTCTGTAACTTATTTTTCAGCAAAGCAGCTGAATTTACTCTAATCCCATGAACTTCATTACTTGTTTTCAGTTTAACTAGTGCATGCTAAATTCCGATCTTACTTAATGTAGCCTGTCTCTATTAAATATTTTATAAAGATATGCCTGAAGAGGGAAGGAAAACTCACACCTCTACAAATAGGCATACAAAAAAATTTCCCTCTCTGCCAAAACAAAGTTATGACATATTATTTTCAAGTCCTATCTATAAAACAAATTATAGGTATATTAAACAATTACAGTAATGAAAAAGTTTAGCTCTTGATTCATCTGATTTGCAAATAATGACCAACAGAAATACTGTTTCCTTCCCTTGCAAAGGCTGCAGGAGACTAGGTTAAAAGGCTATCTGGAAGAAAATAAATGACTTAGTCTCAGTAGTAGACGCTGCTTTTATAGCATTCGTCTGTCCTCCAACCCTACCTTCTCCTTGGTGCTTCTGCTGTCTATAGTACAACGGATTCTCTTTTCAGATTTGCCTTCATTCAAATCAAGGAGTTACTGTCAGAATTAACCACATAACTGCAGAAATGCACCGATGAGGGTCTGTCTTCTGCCTTAATACTAGTGTGGCTGTGCAGGGGCACCGATCAACTGACCCACTGATGTGCACAGGCTCAGGGCCCTGAAAGCCCAGCTCAGATTTCCCGCCAGCCTAGGCCAGCGTAAGCACGGGGCTGCTGCAGGCCTGTCCTTGCTATCTGTGTGCCCTTTTGCCTCTCGTGCTGTTGGTGATGTGCCCCGAATCCCTCAACAAGCGCTGCTCGAGCGCACGAGGTCCACAAAAGGCTTCCAATGTGCTCCCTGCTGGCTCTGGCCGCCCAGGGAAAGCCCCGGCTGGGACCGGGAGCGGACAGGGCCGCACAATGGAAGCTAACGGAACAGCTAAGACAGCAGCATGGCCACGAGCTCCGGTTTCTGGTGTGTCAGGGGAGGGAACCAGCTCCTGGCGGCATGAGGGATCGGAGGAGCATCAGCACCAAAGCAAGGGGCAGGAGAACCGGCGCCGCGCAAGGCAGCGAGAGCGCAACGGCGGCGGCGGCCGTGCAGGGCTCAGCCATCTTGCGCGGCTGCGCTCCGCTCCCTGCGTCCCGCCGGCCGCCGGGACCTGCCCGCGGTAACGGGGCTGCTCGGGGCGAGCGCGGAGCAGCCCCGCGGGGCTCCCGTCCGCAGGGGGCAGCTAAAGGGCACCCCGGGATACGCTCTGGTACACGGGGCCTGGCGCGGGGGCGCTGGAACTCCCCAGGACGCGGCGCTCGGGACAGCTCGGGGCCCGCTGCCGCTCTGCGACGCGCTCAGTCCGCGAGAGGC
>NW_020455533.1:2252038-2288057 GCF_003342845.1 Nothoprocta perdicaria
CCGCCGCCGGGCACGGCCCCCCCGCCGGCCGGGCCCCTCGCGCTGCGGGCGGCCGCCGGGCTGCGCAGCCCCAGGGAACGGAGGCGCTTGCGGGGTTTATTTCGCGGGGGTTTATTTCGGCGTTAGCGATTCTCGTCAGCTAGAGCACACAGTGACAGCGGGCAGCAGGGCGTTGCTGCTTGAAGGGCACGGCCTTTCGGTCAGGAGCTTACAGGCTAAGTCTGCTTCTTGCGTGTCAGCTGCGCGGCCGGGAACAAAGCGGGTTTTCATTATAGCTCCCAGTTGTTTCTCACGGGTTAGTCCTGTTGATCATTAGTGGTTGGCTTCTCCTCCTTCTTGCATTTAACCCCAAGGAAACTGAAAAGCTTCATTAGCATTAGATCAACAATCTCCTCTTCTTCAGAAGCCTGGAGGAATTACAGCAGAAATAAGTTACTAGGTCATGTGGACCAGAAACAGTCTCTGCTCAAGCCAGAGGAAGTTGCAAGAGAAAATCTGCTCTTGGCACCAAGTGTCTCTCAGGCAGAGTGTGAATATCTGCCCAGGCAGGACATCACAATGATGTTTTTATCAGACAGAAGTGCCCAATAGTCTGTAGGTGAGTGCATATGAAACGGAAGAAATTTTACTCTGTCAGAGCCTGTAGGAATCCTGCCACCGAAGCCTGGAGCGCACGGGCCAACCCTCCATATGCCTGGTGGTGACACTGAGCTGCGTTTCATACCACTCTATCAATAGCTTGAATGGGTCAGACGCTTAAAGTGATGTTTTTAAAAAAAGCTGTATTGTCCTGATGAAGGCACTTGGAGTTTTGGCATGGCTCTGAGTTGGATGAGGCTTGGACACAACCCAAGGTTTGGTTTTGTTTTCTTGGATTTAGTATGTGAACGTAAAACACTACAAGTAAGTTTTGGTACTAACTCTGAACAGAGTCATCTGATGGGGATGGGCAGTGTGAGTCGTCAGTGTCTGAAGTGTGCTTTATGCCGAATTGTTGACTTCTCAAGGGCAGGACAGGGTGTACATGTGTTTCACCAGATGGGGAAACAGGTAAGCCATCATTAAGCATGCACCAGAGGGTTAAAGACCAGCAGGAGAGCCTGGGTGAACCCACCTGGTAATGCTTCTGCTCCTCACTGAAAGCAACCAGGATCACCGAAATGAACAAATTCAGCACCACAAATGTCATGAAAATGATGCAGGAGCCAATTAAGAAGGAGCCTAGAATTGGATTGCAGTCCAAGACCTGCAGTATTAATAAAGCAAGGCATCATATTTTGGTTATGACAAAAGGATATACATAGAAGCAGTTTAACACTCGAAAAAGAAGTTTGTCAGTTTGAAAATCCTTGTGGCTAATAGATTATTTTATATACATTTTATATAAATATACAGAGTCATATTTTTCTCCTTTAGTCATTTTCTTACTGTGATACACTATAGGATAAGGGATAGATTTTTTTTTTCTGGTCTGTAAATATGGACAATCTTTTTTTTTCGTGTTGTCATGTCAATGTAAAAGTGTGAGGGTTTCATGTGAAAGTTGGCAAGCCTGGAGATCTGTTTATCCACAGGACAAAGAGCCCGAGCTATCAGAGTTTAGATGAAATCTCCATATGCATTGACCTAGTTCATTATGAGTACATTCCTGTTCGGAATGGGACATGAGCTATATTTCATCTAAAGTCCTTTTCTTTTCTTGATGAGAAAGACTGTCTGCTTTAAAAGGCTTGAGAATTTGCAGAATTGAAAGTTTTTTATTTGCCAGCATTATTAGCATCTGAGGTGCTAAGGGTACAAGTAATGAACTTTTCCAGGTTACAGATGGTACCTCCTCATAGTTGAAGATCCCCAGCTGAAGACTGACCATTGTCTCTGCCGAATCAAAGAGAGTTTTGTAGGAGTAGAGCTTCCAGCCAAATATCAGGTTTGTCTGCAGGGGAAGAAGACATACCCAGGGCCATAACCAGAGCACTTGCTGCAAACGCAGTCAGTGTCTGCTGTACTTGGAGAAAGCTCTCCTTGTTTATCACTGGAGCCCTGTGAAGGGTTTTTGGTTTGGCTTGGTTTGGGGGTACAAGCAGGGAAAACACCTGATAAGGTCATAAAAGAGGCTACTGTTGCACATTCTAAATTTCAGTTTGCAAATAAGTGGATGTTTTAGCTTGTCTTTCACTTACACTGAAGAATCACAAGTTCACACAGCACATGAAGCTGCTAACCTAGAATTTTGCATTTCAAACCTGCATTGCTTTCCCCACTCAGGAACAAATCATTCAATCTGCAAGTACCAGGGTGCAGACAACAGAAAGCACAGTGATACTCACGGCAATGGAATAGGCAAGGAACATGATTGCAATAACAGTGATGAACCCAGAGATATCGCCCCAGGCCCTCCGTAGGGTTGAAGTGATCATGTTTAGTTTGGGGTTGAGCCTCAGCAGATGCCACAGTTTTACTGTGGACAGAAGTACTAGGAAAGCAATCAGGTAACCCAGAACTGCATCAGCTCTTGCTGTTTCGTTAAAGCTTACAGAGCTGTTAGGAAGAAAAAAGATTTATTAAACAATGCACACAGATGCCTTTGAACTGCATGAACAAGTACACAGGAAAAGCCAGTCACTCTGGACTTGGTTTCAGTGTAGGGCTGACTTGAGCTCTTGTCTGAAAGTTCCTTTCCGCGCTCCCCGCAGCGTGCACACAAAAGGGCAGCAGGATGTGGCAGTTTTACATCAGCATTAGCCAGAGCAGAGAGAGGGTCAAGGGTATAACTCAAATGCTGCTGATTTTCAGTTAGTCTTTTTTTTTTTTTTTTTTTCTTCCCTCTAATGACAGAGGTGACCTCAAAAAGCTCTGTGCTTGGACATGCTTAAAACACAACCAAACAAGGCCCCAACCAGCCTGATCTAACACCAGAGCAAAGGATTGTACCAGAGGCCTGAAAAGCTCTCTTCCTACCTACATTATCTCTGATTCTTTCATCTCTTTCTTGTTTGACCATATTTTTTAAACAGACGTAATTTCTCTTCTGTATAAAGCGAGGTGCTGCATTAGTAGCGCTAACGGGGGCCGGGCTAGCTGGTAGTAGCACTTACTCGTCTTTGTGCTCCTGGTAGTAGCTGATGTCTCGGCTCCCTAGGATCGTCCGCTTCACAAACACGGACAGGGCGCTCCAGCTGGTCACTATAATGGCCAGCTCCAGGAGATTCCACTTGCTCTGGAAATATCTCCATTTCAGAGTCTTCATAAGTTTCACCTGTGAAAACAGTTTCACTGTTTCAGCCTCCAATTCTGTATTATAAAATACACCTCTAAGGATCAAGGCTGTCCCTTCTGCAGTGAAACAAACTACTGCACATCCAGGTAACTGCATCTTGCACCAATTTATATTTTTTCTTTTTTTTTTCCTCAAAAGAAGCATTCCTGCCAAGTAAAATGTTGCCTTCTTATGCTTTAATAAAGACACAGTGTCTGATTCAGATTTTCCATTGGGACAAGTCAGCAGCAACGCTACTAAAGTCAAGTATATGCCTGAAAAATGTTTTTTATATTACCCGCTGTAAACTGATTTGTAAATGAGATCAGAACCAGAAGCAATGTGATACTTGGCACCAGAGGTTCCCATTGGATCTCACCTGTATTACCATGTAGTAGAGAATAAAGAAGAAATAAATCACTTCTGCTGCAATGACAAAGATGTGGAGACTACTGGTGTATGGGTAAAGCCGGATACTTTGCAGCTCTGCACTTGTGAAGAAGGCCCCTAAAAAATAACAGTATTTACCTCAGCATTCTGATAGTTACATCTTTCTGTTTTCATTCAAATGAAAAAGAAATTGTTGTCTTTGCTTTTTGGTCTTTATACTGCATTGATTAACTGAGCTAATTAGGAACCACTTTTTCCAGTTCTTGTCACGTACATTTTAGAGATGAAGTTTCAGTACTCTTCTTTCCTCAGCAACAAATAGCTACAGCATGAGCAAACATGAGCCTTTATGGTCTATATGTCACTCCATAAGTATTATATTTAGATCAACTTCTGATTGATTTTTATATATTTTTTTATTTATTCTGCCATTGTTAGCGTTATTAACACACTTCTGTTTACTGAATCAGGAACTCGGGAAGCACTGACAATGTGTAGCTATGCAATGTGTAGCTGCGTTGCTTGCTGTCTTCTGAAATGTGCAAGTTCCAGAAGGCTCTCACCTAGAGCATTTGTTTCAAACATCAGAGTTACGATGCAGAAAAGATTCACGTTGGCGTTGTAGACTGTAAATTCCACGAACACTGCTCTTGTAAAGGTGTCTAGCCAGACATTGGTGAAAAGGTACTGGAGAATTCTGCCAAAAAACATATAGCTGGTCATAAGCAAAAATAAACTGATGATAAGAACATAAATTAAGTTGAAGCCATCACAATAATATCTACAATACCCAGTAGCAAAACTCAGGATGCTGCCTGAAATGAATCCTAAATAAGGTAGAGGAAAGAGCAGCATCCCGCCTACAACAGTTTCACTAATAATTTCCTTGAGTGCACATGGTACCTGGAGGCATTGTGAGGATCTGTTCCCAGGTGAATCACGTATCCTCCTCCCCGGTACACGGCGAATTTGCCCCAGATTGGGTGCCCTCTTAGTTGGGCCTGACTCTGGTACTGCCACGCTGAGCTCAAATCGGAGGAGTTATCAAAGGCTGAAGCGTTCCAGTGTTCCCCGTAGCCTGAGGTGTCTTCGCTGTGGAAGGTGTACGGGGCACGGCATTCCCGAATCGCCCGCTGGAGCTGGGCAGCAACGGGGCACGTGTCTCCTTTCACTCTTACTTGTCGAATTCGGGCACTACCCACTAGCTTGGAATTGCCATCTGTAATGAATCCTGAACAGGAGATGGAGAAAGAGCAATACTGGCAGTATGACAGAACTACTACTAATATTTTTTGTATCATTTACTGTTTTGGCAGAGCTTCTGTTAAAATAAATAAAAAAAAAATCCACAATACTTTCAGTAAAAAATTTGTGAAAATAAAGCCCCAATTTGAACCGAGTTCTCAGATAACACCTGTAGTTCCATCTGCAGAGTTCAGTATAATTGTCAATCCGTACTTTATAGAGAAGGAAACAGAGACCTGCAGGAGAATATTTACCTGCCTAGTGTCACCCAGCAGAACAGCTGGGTGCAGCCTGCATTTGCCTGGCTCCACAGCAGGCCCGTGCCTACCTGCTGATGCCTTTTAACATTTGCTCTAAAAGGGGAGCTGGAAAGTGGGCTGTACTGAGTACTGGCCAGAGAGAAACACTGCGACGTTATGAAGTTTGCCCACACTGACCTAAGCCGTGACATAAACAGCTCTCCTGAAGAAAAGCTTTAGAGTGCCATCTACCTACCATTCTTTTTTTTAATGCAACAAGAAGCTCCTGTGAGCTAGGAGGCACATACCTTAATACCTGCAATGAGTAAAATGTAAAAAAAAGTAAAATTACAACACCAGACTTGGATTATATCAAAGATAAATAAAATATCAGGTTAAATTAAACCTGGTCAGGCTAGTGGCATCAGAAATTAATTTGGTTATTATGTTTCAGCGCACAAAGTATTGCAGCCATTCAACTATGCACATAATGGTTACATAATGTAGAACTGTACATTGATTTTTGTTGTCTACTAAGATTAATAAATCTGCCTTAGCCTTATGCATTCATAATCCCCTCCTCCAATGTAAAATGCATGTTGAAGTTAGAGGTTTCAGCTGAAGCTCAGACTACTTTTGATAGGAACATGGTCTCTGCACCTTTGTATGATCCATAAAGATTTTTCACTAAGGTAGTATTTGCCCATGTGAAAAAATCCTGGTAACTATAAATATCCTGGAATCCATCTGTAAAGCTGTTCTCAATGTGCTTGTTTAAGTAGTAGGAATTGGGATCTCTCTGTCCATAGGCAACCAAGAGCAGCATCCATAAAAATCCCAGATATGCTGGAAAAGACAAGAAGAGACAGCACATGTGAGCCCAGAATTAGTAACTGCTACTAGTTAAAGAGCTGCCTTGTAAGACTCTAACCACTGCTGATGAATCTACACAAGCTGCTTGAAAGTGCTGAAGTTGATCACATTTGGAATAGGAGCAGCGATCAAGAAAATAAGCAGGAAGACTGACTGAACACCACCAACAAGGGAACCTCTGAATGGGACTAGTAGTCTCACTTTGTTTCAGGTGTTTAAGTTTTCAAGTTTTTTTTCCACCACTTTTAGAGGTGGCATCTGTAGAAAGTTTTTGCTTTTAGAAAGGTGCCCTCCAATTGCTGCTTTGATTCCAACTTCTTTTATCACTAACCTCCTCCTTTTGCACATTCTTATTTTTCTTTCATCCCTCACATTTTTGTAGTGCATTTTCTTACTATAAAACACAGCTTTAGCTGCACTTTTATTTCCAGTCATCTCAAATTGCACTGAGCCCACCTGTCTAGCAGAAAGCTAAAGATTCACTCCTCTTTTTTTTTTTTAAAAAAAAACAGAGAACATTTTTATTGCTGCAAAATATCGATATGAATAAAACCAGAAGATAAACTATTGATGGGTAAATACCTAGGATTTCTCTGATGAGGGCAAATGCCTTTTGCTCCTTCATGCAATTGACTTTCATTTTCTCAACATCTGATGCAGGAGGTGGCTGGTAGATGTTGCTTCTGCTGTCCCGTCTGACTCCAAAGAGAGGATTTGAATCACCTATGAGTTGGAACAGGAAAACTTAGAGTCATTCAGGAGATCCACTACGTCTTGCTTTTCACTTATTTTGACACTGGGAGGAAACTTTAATACTTTCTCTTATAAACACAGCGGATGTGACTTAAAGCCATCAGTAGGGTAAGGTAACAATGGTGAGGGGAGCAGCTCAGCAACACAGCATGGCAGGCTCTGGCTCTAGCCTGGGTATCCCTCTCTTCTTGTTGCCCAGAAAAGATGGGTAACAGGAAGAAAGGAAAGACAGCTCAAAAAATGATATACTAAGGGTTTGAGACTGATTAGGGAGAAAATCTTTCTCCTTTATCTTTTTGATCTTGGAGTTGTTCTCATTAAGTATTCTGCCAAATTTATAAATTTATTCTACCTAGACATATAGTGGTCATTTCTCTCTTCATCGCAATAAGATTCCTATATACAAAGATAACTAGTGAATTCCTGAGTTGACCTGTAGGCCATGTAGTTGTGCATAAAACACTCCAAAATATTGAAGAATCCTTCAGTATCATTAATCATTTCACACACCTGGAGCAGATAAAGACCCATCAATGGCAGTGCTTTCTTCATCCTCCTGCTCCACCTTCTTCAGAACCAGAGCAAAAAAGGCAGCAAATCCCAGCACCTGGAAAGAATTAGCTTTTGACTCACTGCATACCTGTTCCACATAAAGAACCTCATTCTCTGGTCTGGATCCCTTTGAATCCAGGTACCAGACCAGGCAGAAGTATCATGTTTTGTGTTGCACTTCTGTTGCCCAGGCATGTGAACAAGACAACCGCGCACAGGGTCCAACTCACTGAATACTTTTTGCCATTTGCCCTGGTCAGAAACTTTATCATCTATCAAACATCTGGCAAAAGAAGGGGAGATGGAATTAAAAGAATACAAGCAGAAGACAGTACCACACTGTCACCTAGCTACTAGCCCTTGTTTTAAGGGCAAAAAGGACCTCACCTTTAAGGGCTGTGTGATGAAAAGACTTTCAAAGAAGGAAATGGCCATGGAGATGAGCCACTTGATGGAGTTTTCCTTGCCGTAATGCAGCCCATAGAGCATAGTAAAGAACCCAGACACACCACTGGTGGCTGCAACAAGGAACCATCCAATAAACACAAACCACCAGGGCAGCCCCTTGGAAGAAGGGCCTTTCTTGCCATCCCTGGAGAAACTTGGAGTAAGGGACCACCTGGAGAGTCAATGAGAAGATTAAAAAGAATCAGTTCTGCAGTGGAATAGAAGCCAACGAACAAAACACAGACTTCAGGTGTAGTATGCAACATAGGCAACAATTTAAGATCTCAAAGAATTTTTTTTTTAACTAATGCAGTTGTGTATATCGATAGCAAAAGATACAGAGAGTAAAAATACTGAAAAATCTATGGACAAGAGCTAAAATGAAAACAAGTATGATGGGTGTACTACGTCCTCAATTCATGCATAATTGAACTTTGAGTTGAAATGCTGACAAAATTAAACACGTGTGTGTATTGTAGCTGCTGGATATATCCCTTGTGATCACCGTAAAGACCAGAGACATAATTGTTGTTGTTTTCAATATTTCTGACTTAATGATCACACTTTTTTTCTGAGATATTTTTGTCTATTCACTAATTTTTCTTTATCCGTATGTTTTTAGAGACCTCCTGAGACTTTGGATCTCAGTGATTATCTTGAGTGTTTTGTTATAATGCGATGCTGAACTGTAACATTCACTTTGGAGGCAAAAATGACACAGAGGAATGACCTGTCTTTATTGCTTTTGTGTGCAGTACCCAATGCACTGGAATTCCTTTTTGCTCCTACTATAATATAATAACAAGACATGTTTCTACGACTATAGTAATGCTTACTCAGCAAGTGTTACCCCGTAATTACTTTGGGCTCCATCATCCTGGCCAATTTGGAGTTCATGACCTGAATTTGTTTTACTGAAAATTGGATGAGAACTAGGTTACCTCTCGCTGCTGGCTGCTGCTGAGCAGATCCGGCTCTCCAGGAGGTTCTTCATGTGCTGAACCTGCCGAACGGCTTGTGTGTAACTCTGAGGCATCTGAAACGCGTGGGGCCCCACTAGTTCCAGCTCCATCTCTACGTGCTGGAGCTGCATGTACAAGCAGCGGTTGTAGTCACTGTATTTCAGCTGCTCATACATTCCCTTCTCTGGAGTTGGGCTTGTTTTTTCTGCAAGTAAAGAGAAAAAAAATCAGCATAGCCACCCATAGATTAAAGTCGTATTCGGTACAAAAGGCAACTGAGTTGGAGCCCAAGACTATCAATGTGACAATGCACAGTAACATTTGAAGGGACATATAAACCCAACTTCAGTTATGGAGCTTTAATGCTCTTCTGCGGGGAAGGCAGGACATACCAGGAGGGAATTTGGTAACGCAGAGGTCTTAATAGAAAAGTCAGATGATACTGAGTCCTACTTCATTTTTTGTCTATCTGTGAGACTTGTAGACTCACTGGAAAAGCCAAATTCAAGTCTTAATGAAACCAGTGGGATTGTTCACTCGTCTGTTATTGTTTAATTGAAAGTAAATCAATGCTTTAGTTTAGAATCAGACTGAAAAGATCAACAACACATAGTTAGCAAGAGAAGAACAGAGGACAAAATGATGTAAAGCAGCTCATATCAGAGAGCCTTGATGCTTTTAGATGCTGATCCTGCTCCCAAGCCAGGCTGGTACCTAACTTTTCATTCTAGAGCATAGGAAATAGATTTAATGTTGTCTTCATTTAAGTGCCTTTGAGACAGAATATAAGAAGAGTTTAGGTCATCACATCCTATGGTCATCACCATTTTCACTACACAGGTTTTAGCAGGACTGTCGCATTGTTTTGCATTACCTTGCATATCCACAGCACCTATTGTGAGAATTATAGGGTCATCCTTCTTTTTACTGTCATCATAAAACTCGTGCCCAGCTCTGTTCTGCTGGCAGATGATGTCCTCAACCAGTGCCAAAAGTGTGTTGATATTAGTTGATTTTCCAAGGTCTGATATGGAGGTGAGTGATGGAGTCTTCAGGGCTTTAAACAATGAGTTGGCAATTCTCCTTATGTCCTAGAAAAGACATTAGCAACACGACAGTGAGTCTGCCTGCAGCGTGTGAACCTGATGTGATCTGAAAGTATCACTGTTTCGGAGCGTACAGGTCGCTGACACCTCCAGGGTGAGCCTGGATGTGACAGGCTGATTCTGAGGAGCTCAGCAGAACAGCTTTCAGGATGCAAAAATATAGTTTACCTTACTGATGACCTAGGCCGAGGAAGACTTTGGTATATTTTATCTGCACTATCTTGCTCACTCTTTGCTTGTAACCACTGAGCACAGTGATTTTGGTCCCGCATAGTCATGCAAGGACCTGAGAAGTGCACAGGCAGATCTTGCTGAAGTCAGAGCTCCCCTGAAGGCAGAACATGCCCTGGAGGTGGATGCCGCTGGCCAGGTCCTCCCTCCCTGACCATGTAGATGCCTTACCTGGTGCTTTGCCCCAGTCCATGCTTGGCCTCTAATTGCGGGCAACCTGAAGGGCATCTCACAGGGAAGATTTCTGCTCTTGAGTGGTGTGTGGCGGCAGAGGGCAGTGCGGAGCGTGCCGGGGAGCAGCCCCAGGGACTTGCCTTTGTCACTGCCTCTGGAGTAAGGGAGACAGCCTGGGTGAGGGCGCCTGTGGGAGGCAGGCTGGGCGACACGCGCCCGCTCTTCCCTGGCTTCTTCTCCCTCCCCTGCGTGGCTGGCCGGGATCGGATGTTCCTGAAGATCTGCACAATGAGCAGGTTGATGGGGAACATGAGGAGGGAGCTCTCGAAGCCAATCATCACCTCCTGCCACGTGAACTCGATCTTGCCTGTCAGGATCAAAGAGAGGAGGAGTGAGAATAACCCCAGGAACCATCAGATCTCTCTCTTAAGAAAAATCCCATTTGTTCAACTGTCCTGCTTCTATATTCTGCTCTCTATTTCCCTGTCCAAGCCAGGATTAGGATTATTACCCAAGTCCATTTTCTGCTCTGCGGGATCCTTTGGCACTCCCCAGAACATGATGCTCGTCAGCATGGTGCAGAGCAGCAGTGAGAAGCAGCATGACACGCGCTGGGCTCGTGTGAAGGAGCTTCGTGGGGAGCGGCTGAAAACCGAGTACCAGATGTGTCCGTCTTGGAAGCCCTTGGAGGTCTTCATGAAAAACAGATTGCTGGGAAGGAGGAGGTGGAAGTCAGGAGGGTGCTTAGACAATAGAAGGAGTGGGGTTTGGGATGCTGATCTCTTGGTGCCTCTAGGCAGTATCAAAAGAAATAATAACTGAGAAATTACTAAATCTCATGGCTTGTTTGGCATTGAATAGTCATATCTACCTATGTCCTTTCCTTTTGGCAACACCATGGAGGAAAAGCTAAACACAACCATTTTCTGTATGTTTTTTCGGGGACATTAAATATAAGAGAAGATAAGGTTGAGTTTTTGTAGATCTTGTTAGACTATTCCTTTTTAAAGCCAGCATTTCCACTATGCTATTGCCATTAAGGTAACAATCCTTGTCCAGAGTTCTTTGAAATCAATCAATGGCCTCCTTATTCTCATTTTGACCTAGCGGTTTCACATTTTTCACCCTTGCTTTTCAGGCTGATCATGCCCAAGAGCTAAAAGGTCTATTAAACAGGAGTATTTACCTAAACTGCTTCATGTCCTGTTCTGTAGCTACTGGGAACACTTTATCGAGGACACACTCTCCAATATCAATGGCTAGCCAAGAGTTACAGAGGAAGTACCATTTCTGGTCCCATGCCAGGTCATGGACCAATACACGATTCACATACCTGCAGGAAAAACATTCAGCAGTTTAGATTATGGTTTGTCCTATTCATCCATTAAAAAAAAATAAAAAGGAAGAAAATGACACTTCCTTCCTTTCCAGAATTGTGAAAAGGATAATTGTTATGCAATAGAAAAGGAAAAGTGTTATCATTATTAAAAAAAAAAAAAAAAAGTGGATCTTTAGTATTTTCCAGCATGCACTTACCAGGATGGACTGTACCCTGAATTATCATGCCACAGTCTAATACTCTGCAGTTCCCCAAGAGGGAAGAGAGTGCAGAGCAGGAAAACATCCACCCCGCCCCGCTCGAAGACTGGAGTGTCGGGGTCGGTTAGATGGTGTGGCTCGCTCTCTCCCTCCAGGCCGTAGAGGGTGAGAGTCACCTGGAGAGCAGAAGGACAGGCTGAAGAGCTGCACATCTTGAATTCTGTGTCATTATTCCTCTGACATACTGTGGCTTCTTCAAATTTAAGGACTTTCTGACTTAGAAGCTGCATTTGAGCCATCCTGTCTACAAGTCCCTGGTGCTTTGTTATTCATGAGGTTCTATGCATGCATACATTGCATGCATACACTGCATACACAATTGCATTAGTGCACAGTTCCTGCAGTACCTTGGAGGTTGTGGCTGCCCCTCGGCGGTGTCCTGTAAACACTGTCACGAGATAACGATACTGAGCAAAGGGGTGGTTGTCTTCCAGTACTGTGATTTTCACCTGCAGGGTGACATAACACGAGCGCTGTGTTAGTAGTTCTGCATTAGGGCTGCCGTGGTGCTGTGGATAGGAATGGGTCATCTTGCAAACAGTGCGTATATATGTACCAGGAAACATAGAGTAAAAGGGAAGGGAGTAGGGTTGGCTGAAGACTTCCTATCAAAACACTTTTAGAATGGTTAATGACATTTGGCATTTGGCACAAAAAAAAAAAAAATAAAAAAAATAAAAAAAAATAAAAAAAGGCAAAACCACTGTGTCTCCCAGGAGTCCCAGAAGACTTTTTTTTAAAGTAAAAAATAAAAAAAAACCTTCAAATCTTTTTTTTCCTAGAGAAAATGTAAATAAAAATAAAATCATGCTTTTTGCTTCTGTTAAATTTTTCCACAGGAGAAAAACTATTTTAAGTTATGCCTAGAAATAGGGTTAGGCAGAAAGATGCAGAAATGAGCAGTGTGAGAACTCTGAATGTCAAACCAATTTGATTTTATTATAGTCCCATTTTCAAAGCTTATCAAGTAACTCCCTGATAGCTGAAGATTTATGAGTATTCTAAGGAATGTGCTGAAATGACCCCTGGAACATCCACACTAGTTATCGCATCACTTTTCATGTAGAGGCTTCAGCTTACAGAAAGATGGGCTGCTGGGTCCTGAACGCTTGGAATGACATGTTCTCCACGGAGAAGGCCAAGCAAAGCAGGATTTGACCTAAATACATTCAGTCTTTATCTGAAGACTTACTTTGGCATCATCCTGGATGTCTTTCCTTCGAGCCCAAATAAGCACAAGCACATACACCAGAAAGATACAGCCTACAGTTGTCACCACCACGGGGTTGTCCACGAATGTACCAAATAGCTCTACAGTTTTGCTAACATCAATGGCATTGGGTATGACGAAGAAGGAGCTCCCAAAGAAGGTCAGGTGGTTGCAGAGGCACTGTGTGCTTCTAGGATTAGTTTTGGGTCCTACCTGAAAACCAGAAAAGTTTCCTGATAAAACATTGTGGACATTTGGCTTCAAAGTATTAGATAACTTACTGAGGAAACTAAAGAGACTGAGGAATTAAGATTGATCAGTTAGTGGGGAAAAGAGCTCAAGTTCCAACAGGTAATATTAATTCTAATATCGGGTCAGAAATAGGCAGTATTATACATGTCAGAATGGTTCTTCTTATCTACTTCTTCTTATATTGAAGCACATTCCAAGAAAGTAGTAGAAATGTCATTTTACATTGGACTTTTTTACTTTTTGAATATTTTACATCTTGAATTTTTAAAAACATCTCAAAATGAACTTATTTTATGGTGTAATTTCAAAACCATTGTTTTCCTACCATGCTGTGGTCATAAGGGATTGTTTTGAAATGTATAATATAATGTTTTCTTTCTCTCTACTTACATGACATCCATAGCTATTCCATTTCCCCTGGTGCTCATCCCAAAATACGCAGCGGGATGCAAAGCAAGTGACAGCTATGGTTAGCCTGTCATTGACTGTAGAATCCATTCCCATATCTTGTAAAACCAGGAAATAATAAGTTCCCTCGCCAAAAAAGAGGTTTTCTGGACTAAGAACCCAGGTGTTTTCCTCACCTGGAACATAAATATTTTACCTTAAATGTATATAAGGAAATGTTAAGCTGGAAGTATATGGCTCTATTGCGTATAATCAAGTAAAAGAACAGAACAAAAGGAAACAAACAGGTGTCAAATGATCCTTGGCAGCTCATTGTTCAAAGCATTGCACTTTGAATATCAGAGAAGGGATTCTGAAGCAAGGCAGATTGAAACTCCCTTGAGAGATTTCCTTCCAACTGGACTCCTAAACTCATGGTCAGGGCTCATGTTGCACACAGCAAGTGCTAACCCTATAAACTTGTGGGTGAGCACCTCATATTATCCTTACTAAGTGCCCTAAACTTGCCTTAACTTGATCGTAGGTGTGTGTATGGCTTAGTCTTTTGGGCCCATAAGCCCAGTATGAACAAGTTAAAATGGTGACTGGCAAATTGTCTTACCTGCAGTAGTCTTCTTACAGAACAGGTGATTTTTCATATCATAATTAGTTTCATTTGGACGATATCCATATCCTAAGTAGAGTATCAGTGGAACATCTTGTTCAGACTCCAGGTGGATCACGATAGATGTGTTTTCTGAAGTGACATTGACTTGGAAAACACTAAAATTGCCTAAGGTCAAAAAAATCCTGTCTTCCTGACTTGCTGAAAGCCTTGGTAGTATAATCTGTTTTCAAACAGAAAGGTATAGCTTTGAATACAGCAAAGTACCTTGTTTCTGTTATCTACAAGCACAAATCAGCCACATGGCAAAGAATCTTTTTGGTTGTTTATTTGTATATCCCACAACATAGGGAAAGCACAGCCAGCAACACTGGCTACTTGCCTAGGCCTCTCTAATGCGTTTAGAGAATAATAACGAAACCCAAGATAACAAAAATGACAGTTTATAAACAAAAAATTATACAGGAAAGAGAGGGAAAGGGATAGAAAGTTTAGGGTTTACCTCAATGTTTTCTTTGAGATTGCTGACTGGTATGATCAAACCATCCAAACCGGTAAGACTTAAACCTCCCACTGTTCCGCTGACATCAAAACTGGTGTCACTGGAGAAAAAGGGGTTCGCTGCAAAGCTCACCATCTACTAGCAAGATATTAGCAATCAGTGGCAAGTGGATTTAAAGTTACTGATTCCATCTCTTTCTCTAGCCATGCAAGTATGAACGCGGCATGTATGTGAAGGGTTAAAGCATGAGGAATTTAGGCCATAAGTCTCCATCAGCTTGTTAAAACAACCTCATGTAATTAAGAAAGGTGAAGACTTTGGTGACAAAAAAAAAAAATCAAATGACATTCAAACCACCTTAATCTTTCTTAAGGTGGCAACCCTAAGGCAACCACATTGAAATGGAGGGCTGACTTGTGTGGTTGTGTATTCATGAAGGGATTCTAAAACCACTGGATTAAGAAAGTAAATTGCAGCTCAGATAAAATCAGGTAACCACTGTTCACTTGCCCTTATATCCACTGTTTCATCATCAAGTCCTGAAACACTGAGGGAAGAAGCAGGTGGGAGAGTAAAGCTGGCAGAGCTGGAATTGGAGACATTAATGGATGTCCTGTCCATGCTTTCTGTTTGTAATCTGTCCACAGTTACAGTTAGATACAAGCAAAACAAAGACAGGGAAGAAAAGCATTAGTAATATAGACTTTATATTTAGAGAAAATGCTTCCCCACTTCATAAGTATAACGTGTCTAATAAATTATTTCTAGTTCTGTCGGTAAATGCTTAATATATTATCTGTCCCTGATGTAGTACTCCATAAAATACCTGCACATAATCATCGAAAAAGAGGCAGAGTTGGCATATCTGGATTTTAAATCTTACCCACTTAGGTGTATTTATGTGAAAGGAGTCCCTAGTCTCTATGAACGAGCTCTTGATTTTTATGTGCAGTTGAATGTAGATGAGAGTCAAGTTCTAGGTGAACAGCTTAGGGATGATGAGAGGATAATGCTTGTCAGGCTGCTCACAGCTGTGTTTGTTCCTGCCAGGCTGGTTGCAAATTTATATAACATGTCAGTAATGACAACTTGTAAAAGGAAGAAAAACCTTTACTGGCATAACATGAGATTTCATACTTTCACAGGTAAGTGGCCACTGTCTCATGCAAGAATAGTAATAAGTTCTTCTCTGGTCAGATATGACACAAGATGGCAGGAGAATTTCTAAGACAGCTTTACTGAAGTTAATTGGAGTCAAGGCTGTTTTTACAGTCAATAATTACAGCTTCATTGTACTACTGAAATGTCATTATGCTACAGTCTTTGTGTGGCTCCATTTAATGACAATATAAGGAATATTTGGGGAACATCCAAGCAATTTAGGCATAAGGTCATCACTGAACCAGAATTACTAGTACCTGTTTATATACATTGTGGCAGTAGGAGTGGTAAGGACCATTGGTTCATCATCTGGTTCTTTCCCAAACAGAAGGGCACTCTGTAGATTTTCAACTGTATTCAAGAGCTGGGATGACACTGAGCTCTGGAAAAGGATTACAGGAGGAAACTTGTAACAAAGCTCCCTAGAATCAGCCAGTTGCACATTATTTGCTTTAACCTTGTGTGTATGAGTAGTGCAACCAATAATGAACATTCAGTAACTGTGGCAGCCTTGAACTGTGAGGGTAGAATCACATCTGGAAAAAATCTTACCACAGTCAGTCAGCTTGTTATCCATTAGATGCCGTAAGCTGATCTTTTGTTCACCAGTGCTCTGGCCTGTTCAGCTTTAAATGCATAAAATCCAAAGAAGTTTCTTGCATTTGCAGCAGCAGGCCGCTCAGTTTAACTGGGGAGAAGTTTACTTTGATACTCAGTTTAACTCCACCATGATGTTGCAATAAACCTTACCCAATGTCAATTTAAAAGGACAAGAGGCAGCAGAACTCTTAAAAGCCCTTTGAAGCATGGAAAAGGTTCATACGCAGTCCACTAGGACCTGAAGCAAACCAGATTACCTGTTCTGCCTCGGGCACTGAGGTATTCACATCTCTGTTTTGTATGGAAGCTTTAAGCACATTGCTAACTGCATTAAATAGGTAGTTGGCTGCGTCCTTTCTCTTCTGATCATCTCTGCTGTCCTCCGTGTTTACAGTAAGCAAGGAAGCACTGACATCTTTTAGGGTGTTGCTGGCTTCTACCTGCATGGGAAGTAAGCCATAAAGTTTGTGTGTATTGGTGCTACAAATGACAGAAGCGACATATGATCTCATTAAGGCTCCTACTGAATATTACATCGGAAGTAATGTGGTGGGACAATTTGTGGTTAAAGCTGTTTTAATTATAGTCATTTGTGCTTCTCAAACACCAATAAAGATGAGGATGAAGATGGCATACTAGCATGGAGTATAGACCTGAAAAGTCCAGCCCGCCTCTGCAGATGTGTTTGGTAGAGAACAACAACATCTGAAGGATGCTTATCTATAAAACACTGGGCCAAGATACAGTTTACATGTTACAGTAATGTAATAAATTAGGTTATTTTGTGTGGTGCTGAAGTTTTGGTCAAAAAAAACCAACTGTATTGTCAAATGTCTTATTGTTCACAAAGTGTATTAGTCAACCAGCAAGGAATACCTTTGGCCTTGTGCTGTGGTAAATGCCAAAGAAAGATGAACATATGATTTTTCTTTTGTGCCCAAATTGATTACTTTGTAATTGTGAACTGTTCTGGTCATCACACATGCTGGTGTGGTTTTAAAGCTGAGTAAAGAACAGTTAGGTGTAAGGCACTGACACTCTTCCAAGGTCAGGGAGATGGAGTAGAGTCTGTACTATTTGTGGAAGAAAATCTGAGATTAATTTCTTCATACCTGTGCTGAGATAGAGAGCTCTTCACTCTTGTATGTGATTTCTTGCAAAACTTCTGACATCTGAAGAGCAGTTTGCACTGATGTTATGTTAACAGCAGACAGCGTTGTCAGCATCAACCCTCGGAGCTTGGAACCAAAATGGATAATTCGGCAAAGGAAAAAGATGCTAATTAAGATCATGTAAATAGTGCAACACGTTGAAAGCCTAGTTTGCTGTAAATTATGAGATAGCCTAAGACTTCAGAGTCCTTGGTTCCCTGCTCCGACTTTACCCTCACCCATGTAGTACAAATGACAGTTATAATAACTGAATGTAAAATCATGACACTCTAGCACTTGACTCAATTTTATGCGTTGAATTCCAGAAGAGATGCTCTCATAGCTGAAAGATCTCAAGTAGCGATGGGCAGATATTTCATGATTTTTATGCATCTCTAGCTGTACCAAAGACTTTTTATAATCTATCAGTACAAATGCAATAAAGCTAGTGGCCATGGGATAAGATAATGTAATAACAATTGAGAAAGAAATCTTTTACAGATGGACGGTAAAGAAAATCATTTGCTTGGGCAAGTAGTGAAAAATAGCTGAAACCTGTGCCAAACACTGAGACAGAGAGCAGAAACCTGAAACCCCTATTCATGTCTGAAAGTTATATAGGAGCTTGTCATTAGTCAAGCGTTGCTAAAGAATGTGAGAAGTACATTGTATTACACTCTGCTGCAAGAAATCAAGTGTCTGGCTGACCTCTTTTCGTGTGTCGGTCTGTAAGGATGCGTTAAGACTTTCCTCTTGGGTCTCCTGATTAAGAACTGAGGTCACTGACTTATACAGCTGGAACAGACTCGTGCTGCTGTTCCCCTCTTTGAGAATGGTGTTGGCCTTCTCAGATACGATGGTCTGCAGGGTGAGGTTCCCCTTGGTCATATCTGTGTGTCCCACCTGATGAAGAAAATAGATATGCCCCTAGCATTGGCAAGGATGTTATGATCACTTTTGCACAGCTTCCAAGATATTGATATCCTAGCTGGAGCTGCACAGAAAACTCATTTGTGTTGCCCAGATTTTTGTGGTTTATTTTCAGTTAAATTTGGTTTTAGACTGATGTTTGTCTTCTTAGATAAAATGAGCCGGCTTTAGAAATACCCAATATAGGAAAATAGCTCAATTCCAACTCCATTTATAAAAAAATCCCGACCACCTGTCTTTTTAAGATGAGTCTGATTTCATCTACTTGACTGACAAATTTGTGCAAGTGAAGAAACAAAGTCTAATTCAACCCTGCATTTTCCAAACCTCACTTTATGGGCTGTCGTTAAAACCAGCACAGTGATGAGCAGCACCTCTAAGCGTGAAGCAGAAATGCATGTATTTTTAGTGGCTAATAAGGGTCTCATTACTGGGAAACTGGGAGAGAGGCTTGGAGTTTCTCTCAGCCTACAGAGAGTAACTCCAGACTTATTAAGTATAGCTTATACTGCCCAGTGTCCAGAGAGATCATATTTTTAAATATTATTTCTTCTTAGACAGGAAGAATGGTAATTATGACACGACCACAGGGAAATAGTAAGTATACCCTGGGAAGCTCCAAAAGTGAATAGCGGTTTAGATATCAACTTGTGGCACCTTGAAAGCAAGCAATTTTACTACATACCTTCACAGAAGCATTAGTTTGAACTGTATCCCCAAAGTTGTTGCTCACAGTAATTGTTATATGTAAAATGAAATTATTTTCCTCTTCTCCAAGTGGAAGGTAAACTGGGAAGAGTTCAGGATCGGGGCCACAGTGCAAGAGAGAATCTGGAATAAGAAAGATGGGATTACCTATCAGGCAGATGGAGCTACGTGTTCTCTGAAAGCACATTTGATCTGGGCAGCAAGTTAATTTATTACTACTAATTACTTACTATTACTATTAATCCTAATTAATTGACTCTTTTTTAGGCTCTCTGAGGAGTGAAAGCAGGCTGTACCTTTGCTCCTGCTAGCGACCATAGCAGTGCTTGCTAGGAACATGGAGAAGCCCGTGGTGGAACAGCTCACGTCAGGACTTACTTGGTTTCAGATAGAAGCAGTACGTGAGCTGCCTGCTGCGGCTAGGCTCGCACGGATCCTCTAGGCAGGCACTGCAGGAGACCGTGAACGTGGTGAGCACGGATCCCTCCCAGGGAGACACAGCGCAGGCCGGCGTGGAGGGCGCGGGCACCGAGCTCATGAGGTACCGTGCCTCGCCGTATCCATGTGGAGCCATTGCTGGGAAGCAGGGAGCAGAAAGCCAGCGATAACCATCGGCAGCACTGGCCTTCACACATTAGTGTTACCTATTCTAGCAATGATGCTGGTCGTTTGGGCACTAGAGACATCAGCGTGGGCCTAATCAGAAATGAAATCCCACGCTAAAAATGTCATAGCAGGAAAAGAACTACTAGAAAACATGGAAGTGTTAACCTTATGAAGTAAAGCTGTGTTATTCAATGAGGTATGTAGTGGGACATCGTTTCCAAATGAGCCTTAGGAAAATTAATTTATCTTACTGCACTATGGCCCACAACAAACTCTGAATTATTTTAAAGAACCCCACATGTAACATAACAGTGCTCAACTTGCAGAATAATTTAACTTGTTTAGCCTCTGTGTAATGCACTGTGTGATGGCAGAAACTCTAGCTCCAGTCAGTCTGAAGCTTCCCTACCTGTTACTTTAATCTGGAAAGCTTCTTCCTGTGTCTGCAAGAAGGAGCTGTTCATGGTCAGCCTGGATGTGTTGCTCTGAAGCAGATTCAGAGAGCTCTGCCGAAACCCAGTCAGGCTGCAGGCTGGAGGGAGGGGTGTGGGCTAGAAAATCCGATAGAAAATTGGCATTAGAGGCTGCTTGCTGTGATTTCTGCTGTGATCTCAGGTTAGACATTTCACCAAAACTGCAAGCTAGAAGGTGAACAAGTTTCCACTCAGCATTGCCAGGGCCTCACTGCGGCTCTGTAGTTAGACAAAACTGTCCTGTGAGGATGAACAGAATATCGATGACATATCAGTTGTTTGTGCAGTATTTCTGACAAAGCCAATGCTCTTACCTTGGTTTGGAAAGTGTTATCTAAATACCAGTTATAATATACTGCCTGCGACTCCTTCAGCCCAGAGACACTCAAAACAACTTCCTTGCTAGCATTTACTGGCTTGCAATTTGCTTCACACCTGTCAGGAGGTAAGACAGCAGTTAGGAGTAGTAACTGTACAAAATGCCGTGGTACATGTTACAGATTGTTTTATTCTCATTTGATGAAAATCTGCATAAGCCCTGGCATATGAGACAAATGTGACTCATAACTTTTTGAAAAATATTCAGATTAAAACCAGGAAATTTGGGAACCTTTGTCCCATTTGCCACAGTGACTGAGACCCACAACTAGCAAACTCTTTGTATTCCAAAATAGATTCAGGCTCTCAGCTGAAACATATTATAATTTGAGTTCATGGCATTGAAATGCCATGAGGCACTAAACACTCAAATTACCCAGATACAGTAAGAAGTATCTGGGTGTCCAGTAGGACTATCAGACATATCTTAGGGTTTTTATTCCCATCATTTCAATTATGTTTGCATCCGAAACTCTCTAGCACCGAAAGGACGGAAAAAAATAACTAATTAGCAAGAAACCAGACTTCAAGACAGAGCAAGTCTTAATTATTATTAATGCTAACGGAAACCCTACACTAGGATTTCTTCGTAAAAATACTAAATAATGAATATTATGTTTTAAAATCAGACCTGATTTCTAGTTGCAGTTCTTGTTTTGCAGTTACGTACAGACATTGCTCGTCTTGCCTCTCTTCACTGCCATGGTTTCGCACCGTGACCCTCACAGTCACTGCCGACTTTGGGGGAGGAAGGCAGCGTGCTGGGATGTGCACCTCACTTCGGTTGACCAGGATTGTCTCCTGCTGCACACATTCATTCCACGCAGGCCAGCAAGCTCCTGTGCAAACATTTCCTTTATAATTAGAGTGTTCATAGCATTCTGTGACTCTTGGGTAGGTGTTGCTGACACCACTTTCCAAGAGCTTTACAGAGCAAACAGTTTTCTTTAACCCAATTTGCAGAGAGGGTAACCAGAGCTCAAACTGACTACTTCAAAGTAACCTATGAGGTCAGGAACAAAGATAGGGACAGAATACAGATGCTCTGAATCCCAATCCGGTTCTCAGCTACACATGTTTTGTTTTATGTTTGATGCTAATTATTGCACTTTTATTGAGGCACATGTTCCTTGCAAACGCCTAGCTATTTAAACCGCTTGGAATTAGCGCTTGGCAGTGAGGGTGAGGCCTTAGGACAGGCAGATCTGGGAAGACTGAAAACCAGTAGCAACCACCTTTGGAACAAGAGAAAACTGTGAACTGCCGTGTTATATGTATGCCATATATATTTTTATATATACACATGTATACACTGTATGCCACATATATATTACATACCATAAATAGTTGATCATTAAACCAGGGTGAGGTAGAGTGACATTATTTCCTTACAGTGCCTGGGAAACTTTTTAAATTCCAGGCAGAGACTAAACCATCCTTTACTCAGATTTTAACCACTTGATCTGACAGGACAATGAGTTTGTTGCTCAGCAAGCAGATGGTAGAAAAGTTTCAGGAAATGCACATACCACAGGACCAGAGGAAACTAGAATTATCACTGTTGCCAGGCCAGCCGAGTGTAACAGTTGTGAAAGGATCCACATGACGACTTGGTTTAATATACATTTTGTTTTTTCTTTTGTGATCCTAAATGATAAGTAAATATTCCAGTTAAGACAGCAGCATGCATAAATACATACAGATCTTGCTTCTTTGTAATGGAGAAAGGCAGTGTGTGCAGAGCTGTATGCAGCTGAAATGATCTTTCCTGGACCAGAGGCAATATGGGAGCTATGGGAATAGATGCAGATGGCACAGACAAATCACATATGGCAAAATATTCCCAAACTCTGAGTGGCTTAGCAGCCCAACTTTCATTTTCCAAACTAATGCAGGTATTTAGAAGCCTAATTCCCACTGATTTTACATTTTTGGACCAAGACATTGAGCCTATGAAAAATCATTTTTCTTCTATTTTTTTTTTTCAGAATTGAACGCATTACAGCTGTAGAAAAAAAAAAGCAAAGAATAAGGTAACTGATTTTATCATTCTGTACAACCAATTGTGATAACTCAGTTCTGAATTGGGCTGATATTAGGCCTCTGATGTAATGCAGTCTCACAGCCAGACTGTAAATCATGACATCTGCTTGTGAAGTAGGACTTCTCCTGTAGCAGACATCTGTCTGCTATAGTTATAGTTAAAAACTAGACCTTCAAGATGATAACAAAACATTGCATTTGGCAATTCAATGATTTAGTTAAATCTGGCAGGTCTATACACAGAAAATATAGTCCGTATTGCAGTATGTTACAAATACTTCTTACAAATATTTAATGCAATGCTTCTACCACCAAAAAGTAATTCTCAACATTTAGAATTTAAAGTAAAAATATTAAATAATACTTGCGTTTGTCTTCTGGGTATTTGTTCTGGAACTACCTTTAACATTAGCAGAATCTGTTTAACATAAAAAAATCAGAATGAATTAGAGCTACCCATGGGATTGTTGTACAAAGGAAAACTGAGGGAATCACTGGAAATATCTCAATTGGATTAATACCAGATTCACTTTATTTGTGTTATAATCTGCTGTCGTAAATGTAAGGGCGAGCCATCTAGAGGCATTTAATGACAACAATTTATGTGATTATTGTTATGCAGATATTTCATGATCTCATAGTTATGTTCCAGGCCACAAACTTCACTAATTATTTCTAGGACAAATAGCAACGATGCAGTATGTAACATACATAGTGTGATGCTGATTTATGACCACTTCAAAGCCAGTAAAGATACCTTCCTTAGAAATAAGCCTCCACAAAAGTTTTAAGTGCTGCTGCTGGAAAGAAAGCAATTACTAGATGCAAACCATGAACAGCAAATACTCCATTAAATGCTCTGATTGCAGAACACCGTGTATGTGATCACAAATGACACTGACAGAATAATGCAATTACCTTCTTCAAGGGAACTGTTTGCCAGCACGTAGATGAGTCCAATATCCACACTCATGTTGGAGAAGGCATTCATGGCCACCACTTTTACTAGGAAAGTACCTAGAGAGGATGCAGAGTCAATTAGGAATAACAGTGCACCAGTCCTTTCTGTTTGGGACCTAAAATCCAATTCAAAATGAAAACACTGATTCGGGAAGATGTGTTAGTGTGTACATGAGTTAGGGATGGGGCCATTAAAGCTGAATTCTGCTCACTATATCTTTTTTATTGCAAAATTCAGGAGAAGACTTCTTTTTGGTCCCTTTATTAAGAACAATTTGCTCTTTTAATTCTTTTAGATTGGATTCTTTTAGATAAGTCAATAAGACTGTTTTATCCAGACTCTCCTGCAGACCCAGTTTGAGCAGCTAAAACAGTTAACAAATCCCTGCTATAAGTTCTTGTCCCCCCACTCCCAGGGATGCTGTGAGGAGGTGCGTGGGCTCCTCTGCACAGCAGTGTGTCTGTGAGCGCATGCTGTACCTTCAGAGTACACAGGGATGCGGTATGTTCGAGGCTCTCCGTGAGGGCAGTCTTCCTCGTGGGAGTTTGTTTCATTGGATCCCACAACCTCAAACTTCACTTTGTCTGGGGCTCCATGCGACACAGAGACATTTATCTCTAAATTCTCCCCCAGCTCCACAGTGTGAGAAGCTAAAGTAGCCTGAAGACCAGATACTGGCTCAACGAAGTGAACAGCAATGCTCTTTGAGAGCTCAGATGTGGATTTGTTCCTGGATGCCCGGATTTCCAGCTGGTGTATCCCAGGGCCTAGTAGCTCTTGCAAGGTACTGTTGAGTGTCAGATTGTGAGGGACAATTCCTTCTTTTGCACTGGATTCGGTGACTGTCTTGTTATCTGCTAATATGATGTAGGTCACTTCATTACCTGCAAAAAGACAATTCAAGATTTCTCACAGCTTGCCTAACAGGCCAGCCAACTCTAGCTGTCTTGTGCAACACTAAGATATTTATAAAGAGGTCAAAAGAATACTGCTGCAATGCAATCACTTGGACTAGATTTGCTTTGTCTGATTTGTGCCCCTCTGAAAGTCTAGCACATTTATTTCCTGCTGGAGATCTTAAGGCAGTCAAGAGAATTCAAACATATGCTTCTGAATTTTACTTTTTAAGCATGTATGTGGATTCCAGAAGTGAGAACTACACATGTATCAGCAAATATGACCTGCCCAGTGTGGAATCATCTTGCCTTCATTCACTGAAGCATTTCAGCATATGCTTAGCTTTATATATGGAAATATTCCTACTTCATATATGGAAATATTCCTATTCCTCCTGGCTTCACGTGGATTTACATGAATGAAGTTATGCTCATGCTTTGTCAACTTTGTGCAAAGGGAAATGGGTTTATGTTCATGTATGAAGTGCTGTAGCAGCTCTGAGAAAGAATCTCTTCCAATAGGGCTCAGAGCATTCGGTTGCAGGAATGCAACAGCTAAGCAAAAGCATTTGCTGAAGAAGGTATTATTTATTGGTATTGTGTCAAAAATGTATAGTGTCATAAAAATCAGCTTCTTTTTATTTGTAGCATACTATTTATGTTATTAGTCTGCCACTTAAACATGCAGAATAATTAGCCTTACCTCCACTGAGTTCTACTTGAATCCATAACAACTCTCCATATAGAGTGCGGCAGTAAGAGCTGTTCCCAGATTCATACTGGCTATAGCACCCAGTAATGCTAAGTTGATCCTTCTTATCCTGAACAGTCACCCGTTTCTGAGCTGTCACGTGCCATTCACTGGTTGTACATTCCACAAAAACAATAAACTCTCCAGGAGATGAATATGTGTGTGTGACATTGCTGACCAGCCTAGGATACAAAGAGAACTTGTTGCAGAAGGCTGTCCTGAGAAGTCTGGAGCACTGTGTGATAAGAGTGGTCACAGTTCCCAAACCTCTGATCTGACTCAGCTGTAATGCAATCACTTTAATCCTTGTGTGTTTATGTAACATTTTTAGGGTTTTGATCCTTTGTTCCAGCTGTGGAGTCATTAAGGCTTTGTACCTGGGGTGGATATTCCAGAAGCCTCTCTGGAGATGAACATGTGTTGCTGTGAAGGAGATGGATTACAGTTCAACATCAGACTCCATCAGACCTGGTTTGTGTCTTGTTGGCTCTGAACACAGATACTGGACTGTGGATGCTACCCCATGTAAAAGTGCCCTTAGTTTCTATCTTCCTTGTTTTATTCCCTGATTTACCTTCTGTTAGACATCAGTGGGAGCTGAGGCTCTTCAGCATGTTGACAGACTGCTCTCTTGCTATTTCATTTTCACGTGCAACTGCTTCTATACTTGTTCATGCTAACAAAAAGGTATGTGCTCTGCTGGGTCTGTTGCAGCCCCAGTACTGGTGGCAATAGGAGGTGATAAGGAAAAGGTGATAAGGAAAAAGCCTGCTGTAGCTGCCAGGATTACTAACAAGCATGGGGAGATGCTAAACAGAATCTAAAGATATTCTTCTTGAATGGGGTACACCATGAAAGGCAAATAAATATGTAACATTCCTGATATTACCATTTCTGAACCATTTATATTCTTATCATAGTGCAACCTAACAAATGCAAACTAAGATCAGGACTTACCGTTCTTGATCATACATATTTTTCGCTAGCTGTTTTAACAAGGGAAAATATTTAGATCAAACTGAACTTCAAAACCTTTTCAGTGTCAAGACAACACCAGAAAAGGCAATCCCTGTAAAACTGGGCATCAAACTGGATAGAGAAAACAGGTAAACATGACTGGTAGCCTTTTAGGAGGTGAAATAAAACCATAAAAACAAGACTCTGCTTGCAGCTGTAGGCCTGTGTCTGTAGTTCTCAAAGAATGTAACACCCATAATAATATAATTCCATTATATTATTTTAAATGTTATCAAATATAAAAGTACTTTTTAAATGGGGAAAAAGTAATGCTTGCCCATTTCTTTGTCAATTACTAGAAGCTTTCCAGTAATTTTGTGCCTTCAAGATCTATATTAAATTACACTAGCAGGAAATAGGAATCACTTGTTACAGTAAGAAGAGGAAAGTGTGTGGTTGGCAGCTTGATATAAAATTGTATATGAATTTCACAGTGTCTTGCTGCAAAATCCAGCCTTCTCATATCTATTCTTAATCTAGTTAATTTTTAACATCTCATTTAAGAGACTTGAAGCATTCAAAGAAATGCAGGCAGTGAAATTTACTCATTGTCTGATGATAGATAAAAGATGTATCTTACATTGGAGGGTAATAGGGATCAATACTGTGTCCATCTCCAGTGCTAATGATGCATGAGAGGTTGCCAGAGTATGGAGAGAGCATCCAGGTCAGAGTGACTGTGATGTCCTCAGAGGCAAAGCTCGCTTCTGTTACAGCCAGCTGCAGACCTGCAAAACGTGATGCCACGGTTCAGGGTTGTTGTTTGTCTACATTTCTTGCATAATTAAATTAATTTCCTTATAGTGTTGGGAGCTGGTTTTCTCCAAAACGGAGCTCATACTGCTGCCAATTTAAATGCTTTAGTGACAATTCTTCTCCGTAAGTGCTGGTCAGGATTCTCATTGGAACATAATTTCAGTCAAGTGTGTTCATTTGTCTGAATCTGCTGGCTTTGTAGCCTTATCAAAAACCCTGTAGAACTGTCACTAAGGTCTGTGAAACTGTACTTCCATGTCTTGAATAGTTTTAGTGGTCACTTTCTCCAGAGGACCAATCTTCCAACTTCTTTTTTGAAGACAGACCAGCTATTTTTAACATAATTGGCAATGGACACAGTGTTACATATAGAGCAACGTATAGAGCAGGTTTGTGTGTTGACAACCCCCAGCACTTACCTTCCTTGCAGTAGTACTGAATAGACAAATAGCTTCCCGAAGCTGGACAAGGATCACCAAAGAAAGAGCCATCCGCTGCCACCTGGCAGGCCTGGAGACCATGACACTGTCCTGGAAAGGAGGACCAGCTTAGATCATAGAATTATAGAATCACAGAATCTGTGCATTCTATGATTCTATGATTCTGTGAAGCTCTTTGCAACCCCCTCCACTGAAACAAACCAAGATAAAATATTTTAGAGAGCAGGAACTTTAGGGTGCTTATTCTGTGCCTCTGCCAAGCAATGCAACAAGCTCTTACCTGCTACTTCATCTTTGACACTGATCCAGCTACAGTCTTTGTCCATATCATACTGGAGAGGCGTCTCCAACACACAGTAGTGAGGGGTCTTCCGCCCATAGAAACTCTCTCCAATTTCAATAACTTCTCCTGATCCACACTGTACAGTGGCATTGTAGTTATTACAAGCAATGCTCTGGCCAGATTCTTATTGGGAAAAAAATAGATTTCATTAAAACAAGGATATAGAGCTGAGGCGTCTGCTCCTTCCACCTCCATTGTGAACAGATTAGTGTATAGCAGGGTAGCTGATCTTAGCCTCATAATTATGGTCATATCTCTAAATGCATATACTTCATTCTTTGATTAATCTGGGACAGATGATTATCTTTCAGAATTTGTAGCATTCTGGAGTCATTAGGATATTTAATACTCTGAAGAGGAGGATGCAAAAAACATTTGCAAACCGGGGGTTGTAGAAGAATAGTTTTGTTTCAGCAGTCCCAGGTTTAAATATATTGTTCACCAATTGCTCTTTTGATTATTCTCCTTAAATACCTCCACTTACAGTGCCAGTGTGTGCACACTGCAGTAATTGTGTGCTATTGTTATTTAAAGGCTAAATCTAAGCTGGCTGTAACTATAGCAACATGATCAGTTTACAGATTAGAGTTCTCTAAATAAGCTTGGAAAATAATTTGTTGTTAAATTCTAATACAGGCTATTATCTCTTGCTTTCTTTTTTTTTTTTTTTTCAGTTCTTTACTTTGTGTAGAGGTTTCCTATAGCATCTGCTCTCTCAGCAACTTTAACATACAAAAATGTACAAAACGTGATTTATATTCCCATATGCAAACCCAAGGTGTATTTTTCCAACAAAAGTGCTAACCTAAAGAGCACCAAAGGTCCAACCATACAGAGGAGCAGAAATAATATGGAACAGTGAGCTGAGGAGTGAGAAAATCTTACTTGAGGAGAGAAACAACAATGGAGAGCCAAAGAAAGGATGAGAGCAAAACACTTTCTTTGTGGTCTGAGCACATACACATACTGCAGATGATCGAGTAAACAAGGTTAGCAGTAATCAGAGTGGGATTCAGTTCAAATAGTAATACTGTTTGGGCTTGAACAAATTGCAAGTTTGCAATTCAGACTCAAACCAAGAGCCACAGTAGCTGTGCATGAAGGTATTAAGCCACACATGCAAACCGATAGAATAAAGGGGATCTACTCTAGCACTGAAATATGTGTATGTGTTAGTGGACATGGGCTGTAGATATTGAAAACAAGGCTTTAATTTTCTTCATTTGTTCTCAAATTCCCAGGTAATGGAATGATGGATGTATTAGGGGATGTTGTTGCTCATTAATGCAAAATCTCGTTTAATTTAATAGACTTTCAGTCAGATCCTATGCTAACAGATGGTAGCTTCCTTAAACAGTTGTCTGGTGTGGTTGCAATGGAAAAATGATTTTAGTCGGGCTTTGTAAGGAAAATAAGCTTAAATGATGGTGCTGTCTGCCAATTTCTTCTCCCAAGAGTATTTCTAATCTGTTAGTCACCTTCAGTCAGACTTCATGTATGGATATAGACCTCCAAACACCCTGAAAGAGTAATGAAACATAATAGTTGGGTAGAAGAGAGAGAGATACTTTAATTTCTCTGTAAGGAGGAGGGATAGTAGGGGTTGCCCCTTTTTTTTCTGTTTCGTGATATAGGATTCAAGTGGCCAACATGCCCCGCTTTTGCTCTGAACCAGCTGCAGAACTGCAGGGGAGGGAGCTGGCAAGGGAAGGTATTTGGAGAGGCAGGAAGTCCTTGGGATACGGGAGTGAACAGGGAGTTATAAAAGGAGGGTAGGGAGGGATGGGGAATGGAAAATCAGGACAGGAAACAAAACCTGATTGGTTCTGCTGGTTATGGAACAACCTGCTGGTTATGTCAGAAGTGATACAGCACTGGACCAGGGCAGTGCTAGAGCCCGTGGTAACCTGTACTTGCATCCTGGATTCAAGGACTATTTGTATTAGTGAATCTACAGCCAGACTTGCCTTCAAATACTTGTGACCTTAATTCTAGTTACAGATTAAAATGCTTTGCTTACGTGCTAAGTGTGAGGAACACAAATTCCCCTCACATCTGTGTGTTGAATGGGATGATACTGCCAGCATTCCTTTCCAGGACTGCTTGTTCCAAGCCAGGATTTAAGGGACCTATGTTATAACACTGGAACACAATGTCTGTACTTATTCTGCCTAGCTGCTAAAATGCCATCAGGAAATGCAGGTTCATGTCTGCTTCTTGTCCCAGGGAAACCCTCAAACTTCATCTAATGGAAGAGCCTGAGAAGAAACCAGAAATCTCTGGTTATTCCAGGTTACTATGACAGAAGTCTCTGGAAGCCTGTCTGTGTTTTTGCTTCTGTTATAAGTAAAAAAATATTTTGAGGAGCTCAGCCTGTATTTGTGATTGAGGATAACTTTACAGGGCTGACATATAGTCCTATCTAGCCCAGGTACAAGTGCGTTGTGGCAGATTGTTCTTGCAGCTATGCAGTTATGCACTGTTCAAAGTGGCTTTAAACTGCCTAGGTTATGTGTGTCTACTGCTCCAGATTTGGATTCACCCTCATATCCTATTGCCCAGCTCCCAGTAATTTCAAGGTTCTTCCTTTCTTTGAATCTGATCTTATCTCAACAAATTAGAATAGTAACACCTGCTGGGGTATTACAGATTTTTGCTTGTTCACTTTTAATAAACTTTATTGCAGTTACCTCACAGCCACTTTGAAAGAAACAGTTTATGCACAGTTGTGAACATTGTATGTTCACTTCTCTGTTCCAAATGTTGTGTATCTTACCAAATTCGCAAATGAAGCCAAATTCCTGGCTGCAATTTTCAGTCATACCCCACTGATGCTTGGCATTCTTCAGGATGTACCCACATGTGGATGAAAAGGGAGATGGTTGATCCACATACCAGTTACTGTAGCTTATATTTGAAGTGTCCAGCCAGATCACTGACCCTGTGAACAAAGTAGATCGTGTCCTGAATGTTTATTTTCAGTAGTAACACAGTTAAAGAGTCAGAACTTGCAGAGCAGGCTTTGACTGCACCTGTGTAGTAGTAGTTCATCTGAATAAAGAAACATGTTAATTTAATTTTACATTTATTCTGATAAAACCATTAACTCAGACATTGCCACTAACTCAGATGATGCAAATTTTCACTATGCTCCCAACCTCAAGAATCTACCATTTCCCTTGCAGCAGACCTTACAACTTGAGAGAGTGAGGAATTGGCTCGGCTTGCTCATCAACATTAGAATTAATCTTGCATATTTTTTCCCCATGTTTTAGCAAGCTGATCTAATTCATCATTTGCTCATACAATCCCATGACGAGTGGAAAGAGTGACAGCATGGAACAGGAAAATGAAACAGTCATGTGAAACATCTTAATATAAAGCTGAAGTTATAGTGACACAACAATGGCATTTCAGCAGCTGTCTGTAGAGGGATTGATTCATTTTTTTGTCAGATTAAGCATCATGTACTGATACAGTACTGAATATCATTTCAAAATCACCTACCATCAGAAGTTTCATTCAGCAAGGAGTCTGAGATCAGTCCTATCCACCATTCCTGGTCCTCAGAGAGATGTTTCTGCAAGAAGTCTTGAGTTTCCTCATCTTCAATAAAGACAAGGTGCCCCCCTCCTCTCTCGCACCAGCTCTGGGCACTTGTGAAGGTGCGCTGGAGTCTAACAAACTCATAGCATGAATACTTGTAAGCTGTCTGGTACTTTGAGCAAGGGATTCCTTCCCCGACAGTTGCCTCCTCCACAGCCCAGCGTGCAGCAAGGGAAATCAGAATTGCAACCGCAAGCCACATTCTCAGCTCAGTGCCCTGTGTGGCACTGCTCTTCCCTATTGCTTCACTGCTCTTTTTGCTGCTCTTTTCAGGGGCTTGAGGTGTCATCCTTGTCATGTCATCAATATTTCTCCTTTCTCTTCGCTGCTTGCAACAATAGCAGCAACAGACCATGGAACAGATTGCTTCTAATATATAATAGTGATTGCGTCCGAGGACACACACACCAGGTGTTGATGCTAAGTCACTGAAAATAGCTATTGTGAGACCCATTGTATAAAGATTTCATTCAAAATAAGCCAGTTTGCAGAGAGGCCATTAGAATATTACTTTTCTCATGAGCAGAGAAGATAAAGTTGATATATGTCATGACTGCGCACATGGGAAGCGGAGATAAAGCTCACCCATCAAAGGAGTTATTGTGTGAACATTAAAGCCCGATGTCTTTACAACAACAGTGAAATATAATAGCAAGAAGGAGAGGAGAAATAGGAAAATGAGAATTCAGAAACACAAGGAATCATGAGATGGAGTACACGTAGTGGTCCTCTAGATTCTTTTAAGTGTTCTGGATTGCTTTATTCTTAATAATTATTATTGTTTTGATACAATTATCTGAGTTGCTTCTTTTGAATGCTATTGTAATGTCTGTAATTACTGTATCAAATTCATCCTACCCATGTGTTTATACATAACGAGGTTAATCTCTACCCTCCCAAGTAAGCTTCATTTTGAAGTGCTGTTTCTGTTTAGAATTCCACACCGCATGTAAAATGTTCCTGCTCCCTTTAAAGCTAAGCTGCTGAACTGTGTATAGCTGCATTATTTATACCTGCCAGGAGATAAAAGAGAAGGCTAAAAGTTAAAACGATCATTTAAAAAATATTCTGCCTTGATCATCAGAACTGCTTGGGAGCCCTATATGCACATTCCAATGGCTGCTGATGGACTTTGGGAAGCCAGCCCAGCAACATTTAGGAGCTGAAACCCTTAAATGCTTCTGAACTTCCTTGCAAAATACTCCATGAGGTTTACAAGGCCACTGGATCAGCAGAGACATGGTACAAATAAGAATCTTTAGCTGTTGTGATCTTCCTGTCCTTAGTGTAACTCCACTAATTTGATGTCATTATTATTAATTTATACCACCATAACCTGACACTGGAAGAGCATACATCTATATTTAGAGAAGGAGCAGAGTGGGCCGGCTGCAGCATCACAGAGCTGCAGGAAACAGGGATCTGTGGCTGAATTGCGTCAGTGCAGAAATGCCGACCGTACTGCTCTATTGACCTGATGTTAATGGACATCCTGCACCATACCCCTGCCTCTATTGCTTTATTCTAACGCCCTCAAGCTTTCTTGCAAAGTGAAGCCTGCCCACTGCTTCTAGTAACCATTTAGAAATAATCTTCAGTCTCCAAACCATTCTGGACTTCCAGTTCATGGTCATCTTGCTCAGGTGGATTAGGTAGGACAGTGCTCAGGGCTTTAGTAGGAAGGGCTAATAGAGCAGCTGAGATTCCAGGCTGGATTTCGCAGCTCTGGGGATTGCCACTCCATAGTCTGCCATGCTGATGAATCTGGCATGGGCAGTACCATTCCCTTCCTGGAACAGGCCCTGTGACTGTGATTATCAGCTGTATCTATTGAGAATATCCACAGATTGAAAGCCTCTTTTAGGCTACATCCAAAAACTTCATAGGTTTCAATTTGGCAACCCCCACCTCCCCCTAGACTCAACTGTCTTACACTCAAGCTATTACAAAACTTAAAGCTGAGAGCAGCTTTTGTTCAATTACTCGACCACTGTATATTGTCATGACATTTCCTTTAAAGTGCCTGCTTCTCCCTGGGCCTGGCTTTGGAGAAGCTGGCAGCCAGCCCTAACGTTTTGGCCTTACAGTTGTGAGAAGCATATCTTGTTTCTGAAAACAAAGGTATGAAGCAGACTGCACTTCAATGGATCTTATTAAGGGATAGGGAGCTATGGATTTCTGCTAAGTGACATTGACTCTTGCATTTGTGATAAATGATTCTGTAGCATCTTTCAGTTCTTTCTCTGCACTTGGGAATTTGACTACATGAGCATTCTGCCAAAACTGTCAGAGCTGGAGGTGCCACAGGCTATGCTTTATGGATCGTTTCCAAAGCCATTGAAATTAATGGAAGTCTTGTCTTTGAATTTGATGGATTCTGAAACAGGCCCCAAAAAAGAACAAGTAATGTTTGGAAATGTCTACAAATAAAGCCAAGATCTCCAAGTGAGTCCACTGTTAGCAATTTCCATAGCAGTGTGATTTTTTTCCTACGGTTGCTATAAGTAACTCTTCAATAGCAGATGGAGAATGGAAGAAAGATAGTTTCTCTCTTTTGCAGTTTGTTGACTTCATACATTTAGTGTCACTAAAGCTGTGAGTCATTTTATTCTACTATTTACCACAAGGAAGAGAAAAGCATTTACAAAAAGAAAAAGCTGCTTCAAAAGCATCAGCATCAGCAGCTAGGATCCTCAGGAAGTGAGAAAATTCCTGAAAGCCCTTTCAGTCATTATTTAAAAATGGCCTGATTTCAAATAAACAGTGCTTTTTGACTTTAACGTTTTGAAGGAAACACACTTTTTGCATTCTTCTTCAACAGAAACACTTTTGTACTTTAATAGCTTTCATATGCTAGAAGTCAACATGGAAATTTCACAGTACAATTTTCCCCTCCCTGGTTGCCTTTGTGCAGATTGTTGAGGTAATTGAGATAATATCAATAGTTTAAGAAGTTATTTAAACAGTTACATGTGCTAATGTGCAAGAGAGAAGCCTGTGCCCACTGCTGTATCACTGCAGCTTGTGTGCTTCCAGGGGGATCATGGAAGGGCTCAGGGAAGCCTTATCCTTCTCCAGGGGTCCCTGCAGGTGCAGAAGCTGCCCCGTCCCCATCCCTGTGGAAGTGCAACTATCCCCAGCAGGGACTTCAGGAAGCGTTGGGTGTCATGTCAGCTGTATGGGCTTGGATTCACAGAATCCATTCATTGCTGGGTTTTGTTTGCCTTTTGCAAAGTTCGCAGGGACTTGGACAGACTCACAAAAGAAAAGCCTGTAGATCGGCACCATTTTAAGAAATTGTGAACCTTTCACTTAGAGCCAAGATTTGTTAATCTTTGCTCAGTTTTAACTGCCTGACTGAAAGGCTGATGTAGCAACCACCCTTCCAGCACATATTATGTCCTGCTGACTTAAACTCAAACATCTTCACCAGCTAAAACGAGACTTGCAAAGCAATTGTGTTTTGCAAGCTTTGACTAGAAATGAGTGATAAAAGTTTCTTAATATTTTCACACCCCTACTCCAAGCTATGATAAAACTATGAATAACTCCTTTGTTTGTGAACTCATCTGTCAGAATAAGTGTTTCATTTTTCTCAGAAATGCTTTTAGGGGCCCTGCAGATCTCTTACAGAGTCCTAACTTGCCCTTATGAATTACACCGCATGGTGGCCATCAAGAGAAAGTTTCTTTGGAAAAGCACTGTGCTATATAAAACATCACAAAAGACAATGAGGAATTCCTCAAGGGATCCTTCTGCTTTCTGTTGGAAGTAGAGGCAGGTGAAGTGAAAGATAACTGAGTTATTTTATTAAAAGTTAATAAATGTTTAAAAAATGTTAAAAAATATGCCTAAAGATTTGTAGATCGGGGTGATGAGTACATGCCATGGTTATTTAACCCATATCGGTGCAGTAGACTTGCCTTGAAGCCTTTGAACATCAGCCTTTCATACTCCACATTAGACAACCAGCACTGAAAAATGGGAGCCTGAATTCTTGTCCAGCATAATCAACATCTTTAGCTAGAGCTCAGGTTACCCTGAATCTCACTGCAAATCTCTCCATGACCAACTGCTCCTATTAGGAGAAACCAGTTTGTAAGAGTTTGTTATTTCTGAACTTGAGTCTATCTGAGGAAAACAATTCCAAAATTTTTCTGGGCTTTTGGAGAGCTTGGAGCAAACGAGGAAGAGATGCCCTTTACCTTCACTGACTTCAGGGTGGTCCTGATTTATACCCTGATTTCACAGAATCACAGAATCACAGAATATTTAAGGTTGGAAGGGACCTCTACAGATCATCTAGTCCAACCTTCCTGCTCAAGCAGGCACACCTAGAGCATGTGGCACAGGGTGGCATCCAGGCGGGTTTTGAAGACCTCCAGAGTAGGAGACT
>NW_020455533.1:2288552-2411174 GCF_003342845.1 Nothoprocta perdicaria
CAACCAGGACTCCCAGGTCCCTCTCTGTGGAGGTGCTTTCCAGCAGGTCGACCCCTAATCTGTACTGATGCCTGGGGTTATTCCTCCCCAGGTGCAGGACCCTGCACTTGTCCTTATTGAACATCATGAGGTTCCTCTCTGCCCAACTCACCAGCCTGTCCAGGTCCCTATGGAACTGCACCATGGCAGCCTAACAATGTCCTGTGCTCCAAAACATCATTGCAGCACAGCAGAATAGATCGACAAGGGTCTAGCACAGGCCAGAAAGTAACAGACTTGAAAAGTTATGAAGTGAAGAGGAAATGGGATGGAGTAAATCACAAGCCCATTTATTTTGGCTTTTGTTCATTTGCCTTGAGGAACTGAAAGAAAAGTACTCTGCAGAGGAGGATGTTACCATCCTTACGTTCCTGAAGATTACTGAATGCTACGTATAGATTTTATCAGGAAAACAAATATATCTCTATTGAATATTCATATTCAATATTGTTTCAAATTGAAAATTGCTTTACATGGGTATTGAGGTAGAAAAAATATGATTTTCAAGTATCACTTCAAGTATCACTAACTTCAGTGAAGATGGTGAAAGGCCCATTTTACTGGGGCTCCTGCAGTGTGAAGTTGCAAAGTTTAATTTATTGTTACCCAAAGAGGTCCAAAGTACTGAGTACTGAGCAGATTTTCTGGAATGGAGAAATGCCCCTAGCTACAGCTACTCCTTCCAGCTCTACAGATGGCTCTAGAAGAGACCATCTGTCCGCTGCTTTAAGAAGGTGGATCATGATCACGTTCCCTTCCTATCCGCTCTCTGATTTCTGCTTTCCTGAGCTGCTTGTCCTGATAGCGAGACCCAGCTCTTTGCTGACTCAAAGAGTTGTTTTTGTTGTTGTTACAATGTCTAATTTTCCATGTGGCAATACAGTGAACTTACCAGTGAGGCTTGCCAAGGTGCAATTGAGATGTTATCTTATTTAGGAAAACAAGAAAACAATTCTGACAGGATGGCTTATCTTTATAGGACACAATTAATTTAGACGTCGTGCCTGGGATGATGGGGTTGAGATATAGATAAGTAGGACTATGTTCAGGTGTTGCAGGGTTGGACATAACTTTTGTTTATAGAGTGTATATGGTTACATTCTATCACATACGATGCCCAGATAAGTCCCTGAGGATCTTCTCATAGGAACTGTCTTTTTGGAAATATCAAATATTGCTCAAGTCTATTCAGTTGCAGTATGTCTCATGCCTTAATACATCCTTCTTCCCCAACAAATTCCTGTGTTTCTTTGCATCCCACAGCAGAAATCTGACTATTGGAAAGGAGACAAAATTGTGCCACGTACGACCACAGCCCTGATGGAGCCTGTTATCAACAGCCAGAGTTAGCCTTGAACCCGCATAGAAAGTAGTGGAGCTTTCTGAAACATCTGCTGACACCTCATGCTTTCTTATCAGCGTGGCTGATTAAGTGGCACAGTTTAGATGTGCCGTTGCCTTAATATCTTAATAGGAGAACTATGCTAGGGATTCAAGGTAGCCTGTTTTGGTGAAACATTAACTGCTGTTACATAACGAATGGACCGAGCTGTTCCCAGCCTATATGTCCAGGTAAAAAAATGGCACGAGTCTGACCCCCCCATCCCATCATCACAACTGCACTGGTATCTGTGTAGTCACTCTGGACTTCTGTAAGTGCTAAACTGGTCTGGGGTGCAAGGCAATCCAGCTCCATTCTCTTGTTTGTTTTATTTGATATTGTTATATGTTTTTCTTCTGCTTGTTAGGAGCTTACTGGACAAGAAAACAAAAAGCAAAACTGGATTACAGATTGTTTCCATTAATAAGAACAAAGCCTATCCCTAAAACAGTGTCCTTCATCCATAGATTTTAAAGTACATTACAAAAAAAGGTCAGCTTCCCAGTCCCTGTAATAAGCAACCTGCAGTCAATGCCACCTGATGAGCAACAGGAAATAGTTCTTAGTTTTTCTTTTATGTTCTACCAAAGTTGTACAATCAGTTGAAAGGCAAGATAATGTAGAACAACATTAATTTGTCTTATGGTAAATGTTTGTAATACCGTTTTTACAGTCTCTGTAATGGAACCTAATGCTTACCTCTGTATTGTCACTCTACCCATTAGGAAACATGTTGCTGACTGTATGGCATATTAAATATTAAAACAAATAAATAATTTGAAGATGTTGCAAGCTGCGAGTAAGGTTATACAAGTCCTACGGTGAGGAAGTTTGTGTGGGTGCTGTTTGAAGGTCTAATGTTCAAATGTTTGGGCGTTTACGTGTTTGGATATTGGTGATTGGTGTTTGGATATTGGTGATGACTGGGTGAGTTCTGCCTGGTTAGGTACCCTTGGAGGTAGAGGAGCAGTTTGGTACCTGAGCATTTAAACAATGTTAATTCTAAGTTAAATCATTTTTTATTTAAATGATCAAATCAGTATTTCTGTGCACAAAGTGAAAGCGGTGAAAAAAAAAAAGTATTTTTCTTTATTACAAAAACTTAACCATATTAAAACCATGTTAAAGCCTCCAACACTTATTTTGATTTCAAACAATACTGATCAGACTAACATATTGAAACTATACAACAACTGAACAAACGATATTAATAGTTTGTATCGACAGCTGTACTTGGACAACACAAGAGAATTATTCACACATAGTGATGTTGAATGTATTTCTTCTGAAAAAAGATCATGTCAATAAAACAATATTTAACAAAAGTAAAGGTTAGAGCTCAAATGTCCTGGCACAGTGAGGTGGCAATCAGTATAATTTCAGCAAGAAATATCTTTGTATCTGCTTTAATATTGGAGTCTTAATGTGATGATAACAGCTTATGATAGTTAAAAGCACTTAGCACAGCTTAAAATCATACTGAAATAATTTGACCTTTGTGAACAAGCTTGAACTATAAGTTCAGTTTTATAATAGACAGGCTGAGATTAAAGTAAATTAAATAAGTACTTTATTTCAATATAGAGATAAGGAATAATATTGTTATCTTTCTGCTCCATAAGGCTTCTTGTATAGATAGGCCAAAAGTAGAAGGGTAAACCATGGCAATTACATTATTGTTATATTGTTGTAATAAAAGCTTAATTTAATAAGCAGCTAGAGCTGTGCAAAATACATATTTACATAAACAGAAAGTAAACATGATTACAATTTTACAATAAAGGAACAGGATTCTTAAAGCTACCCTCCTTGGGAGATTTCATTGTCCAGCCAAAGTGGAATGGATCTGTTCTGAACAATAGAATGGCTGCTGGTGATGAGAAGTTTTAGGCTTTGAGAGTTTTTTTTAGGAAAAAAAAGTTCTCGACACTGCTTTTTCTTTATTAATACTAGAGACTCGAGCAAAACCTGCATGTTTTCTTTATTATCTGCTTTCTTGTTTTTGTTATCTCCTGCTTCTGTCAGTGCTTTCCAAATAGAAAAACACATCCTGTTTTGAAGATCTCCCAAGGTGAAGCCAAGCAGACAATTAAACAGACAGTGGGTAAGGAAGAAAGAAGCAATATATACGTGTAGCAAGTGAGTCACAGCAGTCATGTGTAACATAAATTGTGTTTTAAATAAAATAAACATGTCTGTGTCAGTGATCTTTAAGAAGTCATGTTAAAACATTTGGAGAACAACAGTGGTTTAGCTAAAAAAATGAGATTTTAGGGTAGCCTCACATGAAATTGCATAATATATAACTGCAAAGAATCTTTTTATCCTTCATGTTCAATGGAGCCTATGATTTGCTCTGCAATCACATGCTTTATATTGAAATAATTCTTCTCCTAGAGGATTTAAAAATTAACAACACTGAACTCAGTTAAGTACCTTATCTTGAAACAAAAGCGGTCAAGTTAAAAATCCCCCTTACTTTCAGTGATCCCTGCCATGCATCCACAGAGAGCCCAGAGAGCCCATAACGAGCTTCTCTGTGCATTCAGGTCACCTGTGGGAGAAAACGTTGTAGTGTTCTCATGTGAAAAGCTGTTTAACTCAGAATGTGCCACTCTATACCAGCTTGTCTGTAAAGAAATAAAGCACATGTGACAGTTCAGTGATGGTATTTTGATAATCTGTGGAAAAATCCAATTTAAATTTATAAAGGATAGAAAAGAAAGGAGGAGATCCTGCCCCGAAATGTTTGTCACTCCCAAAAGCCAAGTTCAGAGCAACAAGTAGAGATTTCTTTTCCTTTTCTCTCCCTATCTGCCAAATGGGGAAAGCACCCCTAAATAATATATAAAACTTATCTGAAATGCTGAATGTGAGGTTTCAAATTCATTCATCCTGACTCCTTGGGTGCGCGTGACTGCTTGAAATAGGCTTATTTTGAGCAAAATTGGGTTACATTTTTCTTACTCTTCCTTTGAAAGGGTTAATTTTGAGGAGCGAGTGCAAGAATTGTAGCATATGTGTTAGGGATTAAAGATCGGCTATTAAAAATCGTCAATCTATAAGCCAGCAGCCACTCGCCAGCAGTGCACTTTGACCTTGTCCTTATATGTAACAGGAAAGAGCTGTTCTTAGCCCAGACAGGAGGGGACCACTGCGGCAGCAGGGACAGCTGGCAGCTCATGTAAGTTTAATTGCATGAGCAATGGAGGCAATATTTGGTAGAAATAAAGAAGAACATCCAGAGCCCATAAAAGCTGAGGTGCAAGGTAAGTGAACAAAAATCTGCTCTAATACTTCTGAGTACTTTGGTGCTTTGAAATGTGTCAATACTGAAATACTTTTCACCCGAGACAACCCCGAGAAGGGAAGTTGAGAAAGTGAAAACCAAGCAAACTTTGTTTGATCTTATTTGTGCCTCAAAGTGTGGGATTTTTTTCTCACTTTATGGGAATTTCTGTGTACTTTTCCATAAAGTCTGTTTGAAAAGGATTCACTGAATCTGCTGGCGAGGGATGAAGTCTAGGGATTTAATCTGGTGACACCTCCCCTCCATTCTCTGTCCCCGGTTTCAGTTTCTCCTCGCTGTAACCCTTCTCTGCCTCTCACTGTTTGCTCTTCCAGCTGAGCACCCTGTTCCTTGCTTCCTCGGAAGGACTGGCAAAACTGAAAATCTTTAGCAATAATAAATCCTACCAAAAAAGCAGTAACTGCTGCCCCGGTGTCCTGTTAAAATGACAGATCCAAAGGTAATCCCATAAAAAAGGCAGAATATCCTCCATGGAGATAAGAGTTGGAGACCTGAAAGATGATTACAACTTGTGTGGCTGTTATTGTTCAGTTCAGTGGCTGACTTGGAAAAGATTTTTTTTCAATCTGACAAAATGCTTAAAAAAAAAAACACTTTGAAACTATCATTATTTAATTTGAACAAACTATATTAATAGTTTATATATATAGCTGTACTTGGACGTGGGTGTTTTTATGCCTTTCAAAATACTTCAGTTCCGGCGGAATCTTGCTGTTATAACATTAGGAATTATTTTCAGTCAAAACCATTTATCATATACAGTCTGTACAGAAGAATGGCTTATTTCAGCAAAGGCTCCATATTTCAGAAATTAAAATAAATTTTATAAGGAACTTTTTCATTTCTAATGATGATTCAGTATTTACCAATTTTGTAAACTAAAGAGAAGCTTGACTTCTTTAAATATTTAAATATTGACTTCTATAAATATTTATTTAGCTGCCTCGGGGCTCCACCAGTATTTTGGATGTTTTGTTATTCAATATGTACACTGTAAATATGACCCCATACTACTAACGTCAGTCATAATTTAACCCTCGGTTTCCAAAACCTCGTACATCCATGTGCTTGTATGAGACAGCTCCTTTGCTATGATAGCTAATAATCTACTAAATATTTAGAGAATTTTCTGTGACTTTTGTGACCTCACACAGCATAGAAAGTATCATTATTGTTACTTTATATAAAAATCGAAGGGAAAAGAATACTAGGTCCAGATTTTAAAGCTATTTAGGTGTTTAGGATGCTGATTGGTACTCAGTGTGATATACAGAGTTCTTAAGTCCTTAATTGCCACTGAGATTAATGTTTGTCTGAAAGTCTTATTGCATGCCTCTCTTCACCATGCTTTTTATCCTGTTTATTTATTTATTTATTGCAAAAAAAAAATAATTAGATTACACCAGAAGTTTCAGAAGCTGCACCAAGTCTCCTGTGCTCCGAGGGACTTTCTTCTCTGTTTCTCTCTCCCTATAAATTGTTTTATTGGCCTGTCCTGGAACTTCTTGACCATCTTTATTCTGATGCACAGAAATAATTGCCATTCAATTTTTAGCCTGAGATCCTGCAAGATGTTGTTTCAGCTGTAGAAATTCTGCTTTTCTTGCCTGCTGTGCCCATAAGAAGGGAACAGTTTGATTGCTTTCCAAGCCTGCCTGTGTACAAGACCTCAAACGCAGCTGAGCTATTGCAATTTTGCTGAGTGATAGGAAAGAATGGTTGCAACAAGACCACGTGCAGTTAGCCCAAACTCAGCAATAACTCAGACATAGAGGTTTGCTGGGACGTGACCAGAAGTTCGTGTTTATTGCACAGATTTACAGTCATAAATAGCATTGGTAGGAGCACAAAAGACTGTACTCACTGCATTGCAGGTACCTGTAGTGTTAGAGAAATAGCAGAGACAAGAGCGTCCTATTTGCAAATAACAGAATATGCTAGAAAAGTGACAAGAAGTGAAACATATTTTAAAGCATATAAACATGTTTTAAGTTTATTAAAATTTGTTCAATGTTTGATTTTTCTCAGCTTTGCAAGCCCAGTGATATTCCTTGCATTTTGTTATAGTGTGTGTCAAATGGTACCTTCATTTATGCCTTGGAGGAATTTGATGAGGAACATTTTATATTCAAAACTTGACAGGACTTTTTTTCAATATATCCATCCTTTATTTCTGTTTGAAACACCAGCAGTAAGATTAGTGTCACAAAAGCGTTGCCACAATGACACGATATTATGCCGTGTAATTTAATTAATGAAATTGTTCCTGGAATTTTTTTACTGTGAAGTTTCAATTGATATATTGAAGGCCAATACAAGTCATATTCTCTATAAAATATATTCATTTCTGGTAAGCTGCAGCTTTTCCTGGTACGAGTAAAAGGGCTTAAATGGATTACTTTAAAATCTGAATTCAGGAAAGAAAGGTCCAGCTCTATTTGCTTCTTGATATTTGGCAAATTACATTCCAGAAATCCTGTATTTTTTGTGCAGAATGTTACTAGTGCCATGTTTTTGAGCAGGTCTTAATTTAGTTAGCCGAAACCCCAGTATGCTCTTAAAAATCTTGACTTACACCCATAGTGGGTCTGCCTATATGGAGCCTGTGCCCTTTGGAAAATTGTGCTACCGCCTGCTCCTAACCTACATGAATGTATAATTGCTTATAGGTGAGTGGCCTACTTGGCTGCAAGGGATACTCCTCCGAAATGGCCCAGGGATGCACACGATAGGGGACACTAAGTATAACCACTGGTTTGATGGCTTGGCTCTGCTGCACAGCTTTACATTTAAGAATGGTAAGTGGTTGCACATAATGTTTAAAAAATCTTTAGTAATCCAAGTCTTAGTGTCTTATGTTGCTAATTCTGATTTTACTGTCATTAAAATGTTTCCAGGTCAAAAAAATAGGACATGTAGCTTTACTTGGCTGATTGGTCTGCCACAATTGCCAGTCCAGACAGGCGAGCGTTTCCCTGTGACTTCTTTCTGAGTGGGAAGGACTGTGCAGATTCTGGAGCTGCTTTAATTTGCTTTAGATATCCAGTCACTGCAAGTGACTATTGAAGAAGAGCAGCTACTGGATATCTTGGACATATCCCTGTCTTCCAACTACAGCTTTTCTCACCTATGATAAAAGGAGATGGGCAAGAAAGTGCCATCCACGATGGCTCAGGGTGCCAGACCGTGATGCGAGAGCAATCCCTTCTGAAACATTTTCTTGTTCTAAGACCAGCTTCAGGTCATGCAAGCAAGTATTGCAAGCAAAACCACAGCTCCCTGCCCAAGTGGGGGTAGGATTTGCTGCTCCAGCAGTGCACTGTGTCCAACAGCTAATTCCTGCCTCTCGTCTGCACAGTGAGGTGCGTGAGAGGGTGACTTGCTTTGAGGAAAGTGTCTCTAAACATCCTCTCACACAGTGCTCTCACTCGCAACGGGAGCACCTCTCCAGTGCTGTTATCCGTGAAAGGATAATATAATGTTGTCCTTTTCCTTGGAGTGCCAAAGTTCAGTACCGTCTGAATTGCAGAATAGCCTTCAACAGCTCTGAGCAGTCACAGCCTTTGCCTTGCATGCAGGGCAGGAAAACCTCTGTTGTTTCAAACTACATCAGCCCAAAGGCCCGTAATATACAGAGGTTTTTCTGCTGTGATTGAACAGCCTAGTTTCAGGGAACACTAGCATTCCTCTTTTGGGATTTGGATGTAGCTCTAGCAACTGCCAGAGAGAACCCAGGCCACTGTGTCGCTTCACAAATCAAACCTCACTTAGTTATTCCTAACACCCTCACAAGCAGTACACACTCATGGAGGGAAAATAGACATCTCCTCTATCTAAAACAACATAGTTTTCTGTAAATTTCTTGCAACTCTTTTACAGTGTGAGGCAGGATGTTTTACATTGTGATTCCTCTTACAAAAGTATATACACGGTGTATATACACGGTGTATACAGGAACTGTGTTTTACCCCTGCCACCCTCCATTACTAGAGATTATCTTTTAGTCTCCATTTGTTTGGTAGGAGGCATTTAAGGAAGCTGCAGGAAGTATTTGCCTAACCAGCTCAATGTCATTTAAAAATAACCTCTAAAGAGATGACCAACCATTTTGTTTTCCAAGCTGTCAGTACTTCCCTAAACCCAAAGGAGCTCAGTCACTTCAAATGCAGAAGTCCAGAAGTGAGTTAACACAGACTAACTGGCAAACAATTGTTATTCTTATAAACAACAGACCAAATTTTGCCAGTACTCGATATTTACCATTGCCTGCACATAGATGCCTAATTAATAATTTTAGTATAGATTGTTTTTGTTTACTGGAAGATTCCTTTCGTATCACCACCTCCACAGGATTATTAAAATTGGTTGGGAATCAGGGAGGTTGGACAATCTGAAGTATTGGCTTTTCAGCTGCCACAACTACAGTTCCAGCTTCCAGAGCTGAAGGGGCCTTACGAAACAGGGATGCAGGGGCACAGCAGCAACTGTGCTGAAGATCTTGGAGTGAGATGTGACTGAACCTCTTTGGTCTCTGTCAGGTGAAGTTTACTACAGGAGCAAATATCTCCGAAGTGATGCATACAGTTGCAATGTGGAAGCAAACAGAATCGTGGTGTCTGAATTTGGAACTATGGCATATCCAGATCCATGCAAAAACATATTTGCCAAGTAAGCAATACTTCTTCCAACAAGATTCTGCTATCTAATTTTCTCTCCAACACAGATATCTTTCTGCTTGCTCTTTGCACATATTTCCAAGTATTAAATCTGTATTGTAAACTTTCAGTTGCCCAATATTGACAAGAACAGGAGATATCTATCTCTCTGAACCTCAGACAGCACCAAGCATTCTAAAAGTTATTCTAAGACAAATATTTTTATTTCATTTTATCAATATTTTTATTCCTTATTGCAAGTATTTTTTTAAAATAATTTTGGAAAGGCAGATGTTTTCCTATTTAAGTGTTTCACAAAATTTTATAAACATGAAACTTTCAAAAGCAAGAAATATAAAGAAAAGAACAAAAAGATGAAAAGATGAGCGTATAGTTAACCCATCCTCATTAAATATCTCACTGCTGTCAGCAGGGCTGAATGTGGCTTTCATTTGTGCGTGGAAAAGCAGTCCCATGCATGTCCTCAATCCTAGCTCGAGCTAAGGGTGGTCAAGTCCAGCACCTCCATCCGAGCCCTTTGCACAGGGGAGTGTATGAGGGACAAGAACAGGGCACATGGGGCATTAACGAACCCAGCACAGCCCACCCTGCCCACGGCGGCTCCTGCTCTGCACAGGGTGCAAGTGGTAAAACTTCTGCTTTGTCCAAGGACTAATAAACCAATATGAAATTTGCCTTTGTACAGGGCTTTCTGTTACTTATCTCACACCATTCCTGAGTTCACAGACAACTGCCTGATCAACATTATGAAAACGGGGGATGATTTTTATGCTACCAGTGAGACCAACTTCATTAGGAAAATTAATCCACAGACTCTGGAGACACTAGAGAAGGTATAAATGACTGTCATGGTTCCTTATCTGCTAATGAATGCAATTTCAGACTGACTCATAAGCCTTCTTTAACAGGACACAAAATCAGAAGGATTCTTCTACTATTTCGTTAGTGACTTTTTGAAATAATAGTAAAAGAGAGATAGTAGAGATAATAGATCGTTTAAGGACTTATGAGTTCCAAAGTACTTTACAGTGTTCAAAATATAAATCCCGGGCAGGTGAGGGAAAAGCTGGGCTTTGGGCTCTTTCGTTTGTACATAATCTCACAGCGTTGCAGGCATAATGCCATATTTCATGCTTATGACGGACATCTGATTATTTAGGATTATTCCCATTTTTATGCTCCAGTAGTTATCTCTATAACAAACCAAGTGATTTACATAATTAACCATAAATTGAGTAGGTCAATTATATCACTACTTTTCAAGTACCTTATGCAAGGTATTACTTAATTTTAAAAAGTGCATCTTGGCATATTAAAATATGCATTGAGGGTTTTTATTTTTTTCTAGTAAGAATTACAATTTGAATAAAATTTCCAAGTTTTAAAGAGAATAGAAATCTTTTTTTTTTTTTTTTTTTTCCCCTAGAAAATTGCTAGACTCGCAGCCCTACTGAATAAATTGCATTTGGGATGAAATGAGCATTTGCAGAGTAACCTCTTTACTCTTTTACAGTTCTTCTATTGTGACAGAGCTGCAAGGGAGAGATAAAGCTAATTAATTCCATAGCTTGTTATTACCTTAAACTAGGAATTGATCTGAGAACCTGCCTAATCATTTTACTTAAATGTTTAAACTTCAAGCCTTTTCTTTTATTTGGGTACCAAGTGATGGCTGACAAGTGCTAAAAAGTTAGCGGACTGCATATGGTAGTTGCGGGGTTCAATATTCTTACTTAAATATCTCCAGTATCTCCTGTTGTGTCGTGTGCCAGGTTGACTATAACAAATACGTAGCTGTAAATGTGGCAACTTCTCACCCGCACTATGACAGTGCTGGAAATGTTCTCAACATGGGGACTTCCATAGTTGATAAAGGGAAGACAAAATACATTCTATTTAAGATTCCTTCATCTGTACCAGGTAAGATACAGCTTTTATCACTATTTCTTAGAAACTTGTTAGCAATTTCTTTTCTCTTGAGATTAAGTGGCCACGGTACAATTCTCCTAAAAAGCTATTGGGTTTGTTTTCTTGCTGTTAACTTAGTGTGAACTTAATGAACTTAACTCATTACCTTGTCTGGGCATTTGCTATTAGAGAGGTTCCTACTAAGTACTGCGTAAGCAGGGTATTTCATTAGGAAGGACTTTGCTTTTAGAAGATTTTGTCTCCATTTGTAGCTTTCCACCTTGTTTTGTGATGTGTGGATGGAGGATTAACAGAAACAATTTCATCTATCAGGCAGTGTCTTGCAATTCGAGGTTGTAAATTTTATTTTTCCTTTATGAATGAAAATGCTTTTAAAATGCTGATATTGAAATTATAGGGAAACATAATATCTAACGACACCTGATTGTAGAGTTCACTGCTCACTAACCTGGCTTGTGCTAGGCCTTGCTGGGACACTGTCTTTCTTTTTCCACAGCAAATCACTTGCTCCTTTCCCCACAGCACAGTCCTATCACTTTCTTTGTTTAATGCTACTAATGTGCTGCCTGTCCTCTTGCCTGAGTGATCAAGAGGCAGTCCATAGCTGAAAGAGAAATTCCCCATTAAACCTTTCTGTCTGAGGCAGAAAGAAAATCAGTGAAGATCAAACAGGAAATAATTTCACAGCCACAGGGGCAGCTGAGCCCTCTTGCAAGGTTGCCAGTTCAGCTGAACAATCTTCTCCTTTCTGCTGGGCCCTCTGAAGACAGTAGTCAACAAAATCAAATACGGAGGCATGGGGTATATCTCCATGAGAGTGGCTTTGTGGTCTTACTGCGTGGCTTCGTTCAGACACCAACTCCCCTGCTAGTTCTGCAGGAGGGAAAAAGACATGTTCTTAATGGGAAAATGTAAAACATTGTGAGGAATGTCCTCCATATGCAGGAGTAATCCAAACATATACTTGGAACTGAATATAAATATTTTTATTATTTATGTTTAGAAAAAGAAAAGAAGAAATCTTGCTTTAAACACCTGGAAGTGGTGTGCTCCGTTCCTTCTCGCTCGCTTCTCCATCCAAGTTACTACCACAGCTTCGGAATCACGGAAAATTATATTATCTTCATAGAGCAGCCGTTCAGACTAGATATTGTCAAAATGGCAACTGCTTATATCCGAGGGGTGAACTGGGCTTCCTGCCTGGCCTACCATAAGGAAGAAAAGGTATTTATTCTAATATTGAGCAAGAGAGTCAGCCAGGCCAATAACTGCTTCCACGCTCTTCTCCCTTTCATGTGGTTCATTAATTTCAGTAATCTCTTTTTTGCTTTAATCACTGACTGTCATGATGTACGTTTTTTAGAAGCTGTATGTTTTTGAATAGTATCTCTATATCCAGAAATTTCAGAAATAAATATCTGATTCTGAAGTACTTCAGAAAGATGATACTATTTGACATTATTTGACCTGAACAGAAGATAGTGTGGATGAGATCTGCTCTAGATACACTGTAGAAGAGGTAGAAGAGCTAGCGTGATGAAAATCTCTGGATCCAACAAAAGGATGGTCTTTTGCTGTGGAAACTGTGGCAGGAAACTGTTTTCTGTATTTCAGCGTTCAATGGCCATCAATACGCGGGGTATGTTGGGTGGAAGGTGCCAGGAGAGAGCCTGGCAAAGACTAGACTGGGCAAAATGATGCCATCTAAAAAGAGGCTGGGAATTTTTCAGGTTTTACAAGTTTTTCAGGTTTTACAGTCCCCAGACTAGCCCGAACACAAGAAAGTGCAGAAGTGCTTTAAACCCATTTTACTCTTGCATTTGATTTTTGGTTTTACGTTAGTATCACTTGTCTCCTGGCAGCAAATCCTGAATTCTTAACAAGCTTCTGTTGAAACGATGCATTAGATCATAGATGGCTTAAAGTGCAATAAAAGTTCTAATAAATGATTATTTGCTGTTTTCTGAATGATTTTAACTAATAAATTGTTTGCTGTCTTTCAGACTTGGTTTCACTTCATAGACAAGAAGACTAAAAAAGAAATACCCACCAAGATTTATACTGATGCTATGGTGCTTTTTCACCATGTTAATGCTTATGAAGAAGATGGCCACATTGTTTTTGATATTATTGCCTATACAGACAATAGTCTGTATGATATGTTCTACTTAAAAAACTTAAATAAAGACTTTGAAGAAAACATCAAGCTGACCTCTGTGCCAACCTGCAAGCGATTCGTTGTTCCACTGCAGTATGACAAGGTAGGAAGAAAATGGCTTTTCTGTCTGCTCTTTTATCATAATTTAAAATACATTAATGTGAGTAGTGGGTGAATTATTAGTTGACAACCCTTGTGTGCAAATTCCTGATTCTTTAAAAACAATGTGTTCATGAAGCATGTAGGAGTTTTGTTTGCTTTGTGTGAGAAATGGCAATGAGAAGTTGGACACAGAGCTACGTGGGTCTAGCTTTTGATATCTCCCATGATAAGGACAGGGCTATTTAGCATACATCCTTCTCTTTTCAGTGGGCGTATTTGTAAAATGTTATTAAATATGAGCAGATATATCAACTTGGATGCTGATTGGCAAGGCATGCATGGGGTTGAATAACTACTCCCTTCCAGTTTACTGGAAATCTATAATGTGCTCACACTCCCTACTGTTGCAGTAGTTTTATAAAAATTAGAAGATTTCATTTAAGCGTGAGATTTACCAGCAAGAGGAAAGATCTTATCTTTAAATGTAATTTAAAACATCGCTTAACATCATTGTTTCCAGGGAAATTTTCACACTGCCCAGCAACCTCGGCAAGTTTCTGCCTGATGCACTTGGAATGGGTACATAACACCTTCTCTTACAATGAATCTTGCCTACTAGTGCTCAGAAAGTACTATTCAAGCTATGAATGTAGCTTTTGTTCACATTAAATATTAGTGTTTCCTCATGTTATAATATAAAATAGCATCACTTAATTACATATGCTACCTACCTCATATTATGTTTACTTAGAATATTACTAGAGTGAAATACAAGCAAAGTAAAAATAGGAATGCCTAACATTTCTTTTTGCACTTGATCTATAGCAGGTGCAAAAACGTAACGTCTGATGTCTTTTAATAAACATTTCATATCTGACTCACACAAAAAATGTATAAATATAAAACCTCACGAAAAATCTGATTTGGAAGCATATTCTTAGAAACACAGTTTTCAGCATATATCTTTTTTCAGGATGCAGAAGTGGGTTCTAATTTAGTCACACTTCCATCTACTGCAACTGCTGTAAAGGAAAAAGACGGCAGCATCTATTGCCAACCTGAAATATTGTGTGAAGGTAAGACATTCAGTAAACAAATGCCAAATATTTTTTCTTCCATGTAGGTGCTTTCTAATACTGTCTAATAGCTGTAGGTGTATGTAAGATCTTTATAAAACTAAAAAAAAAAAAACCCCAAACTTCTAAATAATGTGTTTTGCATAGATATCGATGTTTTTCTCCTCTTCGTTACTTCCCTCCATTGGGTGACTCCAAGGATATAAGACTCTGGATCTGCACAGTGGTTCAGAAACAATTCACAGGCAGGATTCTGGAATCAAGGTTGTAAACTGCGGCATAAAAGGATTATTGCTACTGAGATTGATAATGGGACAGCAGTTCCAGAAACATATATATTTAAAAAGATTAAAATGTCATCTTAACCCTGCAAGTTGTTGATATCTCTCTATTATTACCAATGACCTGAAGAGCTAAGAGTAGGACAAATTGCGAAGGATCACTGGTAAAAAAAAAATATTTCAGAGCTTTGTAGGTCTTGGTCATCTTGAATGAATGAAATCCAAGGAATGCATCTCTCAGATATTTATCAAAGGTGAAATTGTTGAAATTTCTGAAGTTTTGTTTTATATTGGCATAGGGTATCAAGTTTGATCTTATAACTATTAATGTAGCTTGCAAATCTACCTATGAAGAGTAACTTCATTTAATCTTCTTTCTCTTGTGTTTCTAAGTCTTGAGTTTTATTTTACCCAGGGATAGAGCTGCCTCGCATCAACTATGATTATAATGCCAAGAAGTACAGATATGTCTTTGCAACAGGAGTCCAGTGGTCTCCAGTTCCTACAAAGGTATATTTAAAATTTATAAAGCCAGGAATTGTATTTATAGCACACAAATGTGTTTGTACACAAAGCACAAACAGATTAAGATGCAAAGTATCATTAATTGAAGGTCAGAGTGTTGTAGAGACAAATTCACTCTTTATAATTATTCTTCCATCAGAAGTGACTATAAGGCAGAGCAATTTGAGTTCGCTGTTGGTTCTTGTATATAATTATCACGACTGATTATGAAATAAAGCTGGATTTCTGCATGATGCAAGAAAATTTATTGCAGCATATCTGAAAGTAGCTCAAGCAAATCTGCAGGTTTGTGATTTCCAGCACAGATAATCCCTGCTTGACTTAAATATAATCAAAATTGGTATTCAAAGTTTTTGTTTCACACCAGTTGATCTTTTATGAATGCAAGAATAGCAATAACCATGTATAATGACAATGGCTATCAGGTAAATGGCTGTTGTCTTGATTAGAGGAGAGTATTCTAATTCTTCCATGGGTTGAAATTGAATACTTACATTTTTGTATGAAAACGTTCTTCAGATTAAAGTGCAAAGGGGAAAAGAATAAAACTGTGTCTGGATGGGTAGAGAGAAGACTGTAACAGAATCTGACTGAAAATGTCTTGTCTCCCGCCAAAAAAAGTGGTTTGGCCCATTAATGAGGTCAAAATCTATACTCCACCCCTTTGGTTAATACCAGTATCCGTGTGGAATTCCTGACCCAATCCTTTTGTCTCCTAGCACTGGTCCCCCATGTGAACACCCACTCCTGTTGTATCTTTGGAGTAGAGCACTAACTGGCTCACTGACTTAATTCTTTTTCATTTAGATTGTAAAATTTAATGTGCAGACAAAGGAAACGCTCCACTGGAGAGAAGACCATTGCTGGCCATCTGAGCCCATTTTTGTTCCCAAACCCGATGCAAAAGAAGAAGATGATGGTAAAGAAAAATGACAACATTCCAGAAGTTGTCTACATTTGGCTACATTTAATGTTACATTATATCTTAAGAGCTTTGTTGTTTTCAATTACAACAAAAAAGTCCATTCAGTGATTGATGTTTCAACAGAAAGATTAAAATTAGCATGAACCATTTACTCCTGCAGCCGAAAGGCAATGCAGGAGTAGACCAAAATCAACCATAAACAATAAACCCAACACTGCTCAGGACACTCCAGAGAGTCACTTGAGGCTCGTATTTATGAAGAGCTCAGAGCAGCTGGGGCTCTAGGAAGGCAGATCAGAACATGAAGCAGCACTGCAAGCATCCCATTCGTCTCCATCCAGGTCTGTTCCAGGGCAACTCCCTGCAATAGCTGGAGGGATCTGCCCCAGACTTCACTGCTCAGTTGCCCTGCAAGATTGCCAGGGACACAACTCAGGATTTGGTTGCTTCTTTCCTTCTTAATAAATAGCAGACAGACCAGGAAAGGGCATAGAAAAGAACCACTCATTAGTTCTTTTGAACTCAGTTAGGCTTCATTTAGTAGCACTTTGAGTTTGTATCCTAAACTTAGAAAGTGAGATTTTTTTCCAGGTATTGTTATCTTTTCTGCTTGATTTACCTTGTATATCCTTCTAATTCTTCATTTATATGACACAGGTGTTGTTTTGACCTGTATTGTGATGACTGATCCAAACAAAGCACCTTTCCTACTTGCCTTGGATGCTAAAACATTCAAAGAATTGGGCCGAGCCACAGTAAATGTAGAACTGCACCTGGACCTGCATGGAATCTTTATACCGGAGAAAGATGTGAAGACTGAACCTGAGTAAAATGCTATTTAGCTGACATAGACTGAGACCACTTTTTTACTGAATGTGAAGTTATGTCCCTCTCACCATTCAGGACAACCTTATCTACTGACAAGAAATTACTCTATATGATCTCTTAGGAACTATATATAATATCTTATAAGAGATAGCAATACTGTCTATTACAAGTAGTGATATGCACAATTGGTACATAACTATTACAAAAGAATCATCTGTATTAAAAAAAATCTAATGTATCCAATTTGTGGCACAGGGAACAAATTATTGCATTTATAATAGGATACATGGCATGAGTCATGTTGTCTACGGCTCATATAATTTTTTTTTGGATTGTTTCAAGACTACAGATCCTAATGAAGGTTCTCCCCTGACAGAAAACCTCAAAGAAAACTATCTGCTATGATACTATGGCAATGCATTTTGTTGGTGCTTGATTTCTTAAACTCCGCTATAACCAAAGTTAAGTATTATATTGAGGTGCTATATCAATTTACAGCTTAAAAAAATCTTCTTTGCTAATAGTTTTATGGTATATGTATATTTTTCCTTTTTATGATGACAAAAATAAATAACTTGAAATATGGCTTTATGTAGCATTCAGTTACACGTTAGCAGTATTCAATCCTAATGTTATAAACAGTTTATATTTAAATCAGTTTTATTTTCCTATTTCAGATACTTTTACTGCTGAAGAAAACTAGCTATACATCTACCCATGCAGGGTGTTCATTTGATCTGTATGTATCACATCACAAAATTTGGATATCTTTAATTCTCCAGTATATCCATCATCCCAGCATCTCTGGTACTCACTCTCTTTGACAGGCAGGAGAAAGAATGAAATCATTGTCATTTACTGGCTCCCCATGAGATGAGACCCTGGCCTCTACTGACTTCACAATTGAGTAAGATAATTATGGCAGAGCAGAGATTGCACCAGCATCTCCCACAGTTCTTGCTCTGTGACAACTGTACTTCCTTTCTCTGCCTGTATCTTTATAGTTTGTAAGTATAAAGAATATACAGAATACTTTAATGTAGGAAGTTTCTGAACATAGAAGCTAGAGTTTAAGTATGCAGCTTTGGGCATTCATATATTTGTGTATTCCATAAACTGGAAATAAACCCTGCAACAAGATGTGTCTGCTGAAATAGTCATCTTTGATGTTTTCAAGGCCTATTGCCACTACTATTAAAGATAGCTTTATCATCTAAAAATTAAATTTCTGTTTAGTATAATATGGAAGCAGGGCTAACATGGAAGGATGATTTCTGACATTGGGAAAGTAGCACTTAACACTTAAAGAACATCAGCTGTGGGGCTGTTTTTTTTATGATCTACAAAAGTTTATATTTTTAAAGCTGCTGTGAACATTTCTGGAATTATATGGCACTCATAAATCAAATGTCTGGCCATTGTTACAGACATCCTTTTAAGAGTTCATCTACAATTTCATCTGTAGAATTCATTGTTTTATTTTTTTGGATGATAATGAGTTTGGATACAGGAGATACTTGGCTTCTGAGGACTGAATTCACACTGGGCAGAAACTACATAATATGGGAACATCCATCATAAAAATAAGTCAGATTTGTTATCTAATATCTAAGGAAGCAAATATATATTATGTTCATTTAGAAAGAATACAAAAAATAAACCATAAGAGCTTGTTTGATGCATGATGTTGATACAACATTGAGGTGTGATAGCAGTTGCAATAGTAGCCTGATGGAACATTTAAGGTGAAGATGGTAACAGGCACTATCATTCCCAGGCTGGCAGTTCCCAAGGGGAATGCCTCCTGGTTTTGCTGAATGGCTTCAAGGCCTGTGGTTTTTTTCTGTTTTAGCAACATGACAGATGGTAGCGAGTCTGTCATCTGTTGTGATTCCCTAACTGTGGACAAAATCTTGAGGGACAGTAGAGCTTCAGTCTTTTGCACCAATTACAGTCATAAATTTGCACCATAAACCATTGGAGTTATTGTAATGGCACAGAAAAGAATCTGGACACAGTGACTGCAAATAAAAATAGTATGTGCCTTGCACAAATATAAAACAAAACAGGAAATTGTTGAGCAAAAGAATCAGGCCGTAGCTGCACGTACATATAATTACCTCAGAGATGTTACAAATGGCCCTGTAGTTGTTACCAATGTTTTTCTTTTCATCAACAGGTTTCATTAAATGGCGCAAATAACAAAACATAATAAGTAGTTTGTTCTGTCAAAGTGGATATTATCTGTCTCATTGCCCTGTCTCATTGCCCCACATACTCAGCAGGAGCAGAATCAATTAATATGACCTACTTCCTAAATATATATACGCTTATAGAATAATAATAGAGAGGGAAAAGAAAGAGGAGAGAGAAATACCAGTGTACTTTCCTACATAATAATCCATGCAGGAGCCACGGGAACAAGCCAGTGTTTTTCTTTTTAAATAACCAGGCTGCTCAATGGCGGCTTTCACAAGGGCTTAAACCTCAGCTCCCCTGAGTATGCAATTAGCAGAGTATTAGTAACGACAGGCGCGCAGCATACAGGGTTTGCCAGGATGCGGGATCTCTTCCGCGCTCCCTCGCCGGGCCCTGCCTGCGCGGGAGGTGGGAAGGGAAACTTTCCATGGAAGGCTGTCCATGGAAATTTTCCGTGGAAGGCTGGGCACGAGGGCGGTTTTTAGGCTAGCGATGCTGCTCCCGGCACCTTCGGCACTGCTTGCCTCGGCACATGGGAAAGCGGGTGATAATGCGGCTGGGGAAGCACTTCCATTGGCACGATTCCCAGGTTCCCTCCTCAGGTACAGGATGCTTGTAGGGAGGGAGCAGATGGAATCACGGCAACTCCTGATGTGCCATGAAGAGCAGTAAATATGTGGCCCCAAACCTCGGGAACAGTCCCTCTTTAAGGCATTTTTTCCCCTAAAAGGGGCACTGCGTGGCCAGACCTCCATTTATTCCCATTCACTTCCCATTCACTTTTGATTTTTTAATATAAATTAAAAATGTATATTTTTATAATATAAATTATAAAAGGGTCTCTAGCACCCTTGTGTCCAGTGGTGGGGGGAGAAAGTGATTTAAATGATGATATTTTGAGGGGGAGAAAAAGGTTTATGCGGTGATAGTGATAAAACATGTCACGTGTCCCCCCCGCCGTCCGCGCCCTCATGGACCCCCCTCCATGGCAACCGGCCCGCCCCCGGGGCGGGGCGCGCGCGCGGCGCGGGGTGATGACGTGCGCGCGGCCATGGTGCGCGCGCGCTGAGCGGCGCGGCGGCGGTCGCAGCATGTCGGGTCCGAGCGCCGTGTCGGACCCGCAGCACCCGGCGCGGCTGCTGCGCGCGCTCAGCTCCTTCCGCGAGGAGAGCCGCTTCTGCGACGCGCACCTCGTGCTCGAGGGCGAGGAGATCCCCGTGCAGAAGAACATCCTGGCGGCCGCCAGCCCCTACATCAGGTGCGGCAGCGCGGAGCGGCGCGGAGCAGGCCGCGCTCCCCGGGCGGGGGGGGGCTCCCCTTTTTGGGGTGTTTCCAGCCGTGCCCGGGGCAGCGCGGACGGGCTGCTGGCCTCCCCTGCGAAGTTTAACCCCCCTGGCTTCGTCCCCTCTCCTTTTCTGTCGCGCCTGCTAAACCTCGGTTCTGGGGGGCCTTCCTGCACCCGGAGCTCGGCTCCGTTTCCCTGTCCGCGCTGGCTGCTGCGCCCGCTGTCCGGGCCGCGGTCCAGGGAAACCTCCTCCCGAGAGGTCCCGCACGCCGCGAGCGGGAGCGAGGGCTCTGCCGGCCTGAAGAGGGAAAGCGCCTCCCTGGGGCAGGTTTCATAGGGCCTGTTCACCTGTCTGTGGGGTAAATAAAGGTAGTCACTGAAATAAGGGCAGCGGGCTTGTGCAAAATGATGCCGGGAAGCTGAAATGCCGGTAGTCGTTTTTTTCAGTTCCTGTCTTGGGATGTGATTGTGGTGAAAGGCCACCCAGAGACACGAGGTGGAAATAAATCTGGTCAGCGGATCCAATGCTCTTCAGAATGCCCGGGCGTTCTTTAGCTTGTTGCTCATCATGATGTAGTCTTTAGATGGCCCTGTGTCAGATCTGAAATGAGTGTCCTCACACAGACTCCTTGGATGAGAGGAAAGGTTTGGGATAGATGGAAAGGGCCATATTCTTGGAAGAACTGCCCCTCTGCTTCTTTTATCGTATCTGTTTACGTGAGCTCTGCCGCCTTTTGCTGTGAAAAGGCTGCTTAATTAGAAGATACCATAAATTATTTTACAGAAAAGATCTTATTCACAAATTTTCATCTTTAAGTGTGGCCTTTTGTCATTCACCTCTTAAAAATGTTCTGCGATGCATGAGCTGACAAAGCCTACGTGAAGAGTCAGAGCAGACACAATTACATTAACAACAACAAAACACTCATTAGAGTTGTGGTTGTTTTAAACTTAAAATTGTTTGGGTTCAGATCCCATCAAGGAACTCATTAGCTATGTATAAATGTAGGTTACATGTATTTATATATAAATACCTATTTTTTCAGGCTTACTCATCTCTTCTGCTTGTGCTCGCAACAGGTAGTGAGCCATAAATATCACATACCAAGCTTTTACGTGGCATGTTAAGCAACACATCCGTCTTGCCTGCTTCTGCAGAGCCCAGGTTTTACATACACTGCTTGTATCTCCCTTTGTTCTCCTGCTCTGGGTCTTTCTTAAGCCACCTGCTCTTATTATTGGACAGAAATGGTCAAGTAGGGTGCGCATATGGGAGCTGAGAGTTTCTAACCCCAAATTAACATTCCTGTGGCTCTCTTTAAAGACACAAATCACTCTTTAGCCTGTTCTTAATTTCTGCAAATACTTGGTGCCATTTAACATTTTAAAAAAAAAAAACATTTTTAGGGCATTTTTAATAAAATACCTGATGTCATTTTTATGTAAAAAGCCACTAGGAGTAAACTCCTGTGATTTTTATGTAAAAAGTTACAAGATATCTGTGAATTATGCATTAGTGTATTTGATGGCTAGGTGATTTCAAAGCATGCTTTGGTACTGGAGTCTGTTTAAGTCTTCAATTGTTAATTAATTTAGATTGCTTTCATTTGAAAATCCAAATGTAAAGCTCAGAAAATGTAGTAACTAATTTTGGAGATAGGATCGTGTAGAAGAACGAGTGGGAATGGGAGGTGCAGCTGGCAGCGGTGGGATTAGCTGCCTCTGCCTTCCCTTTCTGGCTACGTTTCTGTGCTCCGACTAGGGGCAAGGTGGAGGGCAAGCGGGGAAGCTGTGAAGGGTTCACACAAACACCTCATTTAGGGTGTGAGTGGGAAAATAGGAAGCATGGGATTTTCTGAGGGGGCGGCTTGGGTGTGAGCAGCATCTGGGTGCTGAAGGATTTGTGGAGCCGCGGCGAGAGGAGCGCTACCTGTTTTTAGTTTTGCATGGAGGTGTTTTGGCTGACTAGTGAGTGGGACACCTGTAAATTACCGTGATGTGGCTTCCCTCTGGTTATTTGGCAAGTGGATTATCCACGGAGCTCGAAAATGGCAGTGGAGGGAAGAGGAGGGTGGGCGTGAAGACGAAGCAGCAGCGTGCAGCAGTCTTGCCAGTGTTGCGGGTCCCATCTGTCTGTCTTCTCCCTAGGCTAGTTCTGAAAATACAGGAAAAAAAAATGCTGGATTTATGGAGGAAAAAAAGAAAATTGTCTGTGGTACCAGCAAGACTTTAATTTTTGTGGTAGTTTGATTGAGGTCTTCCTCAGCTGCTTAAAGCTGAGTCGCTCGCAGCTCCGAGGACAGTGATCTCTTGGGCTCTGTGTGAATTCCCACAGAGAAGCCCTCACATCCAGGGCAAATCTCATGCTTCCACGTGCCCCCGGAGCAAATCCTGCTGCCTGCAGAAACCAGGAGTCTCTGTGCATATCTCTAACATCTTGTGGTCTACTCCCGAGCCTGAGAAAAGGAGAATCCCAAATGAAGACGCTGCCCTCAGACAAGCTTGGTTTGGCTGTGCGGCCCAGAGAAGTTGAGCTGGAGCTGGGCTGGCCTGTGTCTTTCTTGTGCTGTAACAGATCAGCCAGAATCTGCACTTTTTCCCCCTAAACACAGTTTTTGTCCTGCGATATCCCTCATACCGACAAAACTCTACTACCAGAGTTGTGCTGGTTTTCACTTATTTCATTTCTGAACCTGGTATGAATTATACAGGCCGAAGGGAGCCTTTGGCAGGATAAACTGTGTTTACACTGGGAAGTTTGGCATAGGTAGTAGCCTATATCCACAAACCTTTTATAGGATAGGCTTAGTGCAAGTATTCCTGGTATCCTCAGCAGTAGGAGCAAATGTTGCTGTCTAGCACGAGTAGTTTGCAGCCAAGTGAAGTTTGCAGCTCTTAAGATTTTGCTCTTAATAATTTGCTGGCGTGCTGTGTACCAGCCTGCGTAGCAGGGTGCACAGAAAAACTGTTTTAACATGGAGAATGTTTGAACTCAGATTCTCAGGCAAGCAACGTTACGCAGTGATTGTTCAGTTCATCTGCCCACAGCTCTGTATTTAAAATCAAATGTAGTTTTTTTGCTATCTTGGCATGTTTTATTATCACACATATGTATGAACAGATTGCAGATGGATATATGTATGCAATACTGTTCTACAAAGCGCTCTCAACTTAGTTAAGGATCTACCACCATATTTTCATCTTTCTTTTGCTGTGATGGCTCTATTATGCTACCTGGAAAATGCAAAATAAGTTCATATTACTTTCCATTTACTTAAAAATCACTTTGCTCTTTTCTAAATTGATATTAGTGAGAAGCAACGTGGTTGCAGTTACGTGTCCTTAGTTGTTCAGTTCAGCCTTTGATGTCCCTTGAACCTCGCAGAGCAGCTGACACTGCAAGACCCTTGCACAGCCAGAGGAGTTTCCCTTGCTGATGCTCAGCCTGTTTCCATGGTTCCTGCTTGGAAACGCTGGATCTGTGTTTCTTTCCAGCAAGCAGTATTTCCGTGCTGTGTTTTGAGTTGTCACAAAGTCTGTGTGAAGGGAGACACTGAAACTTCTTTGTTGTGTGAATTTACATGAGTGAGACCCTGCCGACCCTGGTGAGACGTGTGGGATGTGCCTGGGATGTAACATGTGCTCTGCAGCTTCCTGGGAGAGCGGCCTGGGCTGTGGGGCTGTTTTTGTCCCACAACAGTCCCGTTTGATGGGTAGCAGCAACATGAGGTAGAAGCCAACACGTAGCAGTCACTTCTCCTGCTGATTTCCTGCTAGCCTGTTCAGTTTACGCTGACATTTATAAAAAGATAAAAGCAGTGTTCCAGAGTGCAATCTATTTGTGGCTAACACCGAAATCACAACTTGACTGCTGTTAAAGTCAGGAGGTGCTTTGGTACTGGGGACCTTGTTTTCTCAAGTGAACTGTTCTGAGCTGATGTCAGGTCCAAGGCTGGTGCCTTCCCTCCGTTTCCACCAGCACTTTTTGCGTGGCCCCAGCACGGGAGGCAGCCCGGCTGCCTCGCCGGGGAGAGGACGGCGAGGCCCAATCCAGCTGGGCCACTCCGTGCTTCCGACGGGAGAAGAGGACGTGGTCGGGCTGCGCGCGCAGAGAGACGGAGCTGAAACATCCGGAGCCGCCGCGCTGCGTACGTGCGAGCGTGGAGCCCGCTGGGCTGGGGAGAGGTGCCGGGGTGCGGGTGGTTGGCATGTCTGGCTAATTGACACTCTCTAGGTAGCCTTTACACCTTGCTCATTGCCTCGACTGGTGCAATCTTTATTATTAAGAAGACATGTTTATTAATCATTTTTCTTGCATGCTTGAGAGTGGTTTTGTGGCTGGAAGAGGGCTGTTCTGGAGGTGCTGATTTGTCTGGGGAAAGGAATGCGGAGCTGAGCGCCCTGCACGTTTGCTTGGTTCAATCTCTTCTGCTTGCCTTGGTCCTGGTGCAAATGAGGACCTGCAGCGAGAGAATTACTGAGGCTGTGTGAGACTGTATTTGATGGTCCTGGAGAATTCATCTCTTCTTGGTGCTCTGCTCGTTTGGTGGTAGGAAGGTGTCTCCCCCTGCGTGCTTCCATGCTGCAGCCTGGGTTCTCTCTCCTCTATCTGGTCTTTGTTGCTGCTTAATATAGCAGAGAAAAGGAACCAAAAAAATTGCTGTTATTGACAGCTCTGAAATTATTTGTTGCCTGTTAAGGAAGTAAGTTCCTAATGCCAGATACTTAGTGACTGTTTTGTGTCCTGAGATGTATTGGTTTGTATCACCTGAGCAACTTTGAGCTGCCTCATACAACTGTTGTTGTTGTTATGAACATTTTTAGTACTCTGAATTGTAGACTCTTGGCTCATTTCTTGTGCCAGTGAAATCCATACTTCTGTTTCCTTTTTCTTTTGGCTCTGCCATTGCTTTTCCCTGCGGTGTGGCAGACCTCAGTTTCCCAGCTCCCAGTGTATTTACCTTGGTGCGTTCCTCAGCTGGGTTCATGCAGAAACACGGTGATAGTTTTCCTCTTCTCACTGGTCTGTGTTTTGCATGCACTTTAATTTTAGGTGTTCTTTTTTCCTGCCAGTTGTGGAAATCCTGATTGCTCTGATTCAGTTTTCCTCTGTGTGCTGTAGGAAGGAGATATAAAGACCTGATAAAAAGAAGTTTTCTTGGTGAGCTCATCAATGCTTTCCAAATGCAATTACAGTAAATTACAGAAACACTTAGGTTATTAGAAACACCGTGCAGCACTGCAGTCTGCAATATTTTTAACCCTGGATTTAACAATGTGGGCATGTTGCTTCTTTAGAGAAGGCATTTTATTAAAATTAAAAGGAGAGTTAACTGGACAGAAAGCGCATTTTCAGGTAAGTTAATGTTCAGTTGTTGTTTTAAAGCTGTGTTCCACAGATGCTTCCTCCTTCCTTCACAGCAAGGTCTGGGCCCAGCCTGCTGCCCGATACACGGAGTGCTGCTGTTAGTAGAAAGTAGCTTGTAATTTTCAGCTTACGTGGGGAGAAAGTCTGATGAATCATCTGCTTAGTGAGTAAGTGAACCTGAGCATCTCGTGAAGCACAAAAAATGTCATGAGTGTCACACTGGTTTAGTTGACCGAGAAGATGCTTTGACCAGTGCTTCATGTTACCCGACTTGCTGCCTGCTGAGGAAAAGGGCTTGGGGGTTAGAACAGAACAGCCCTTCCAGATTCAGCGGCACAGAAATGTCGCCTTTCACAATCGTGTCTTGGATGAGATGGTGCACTCGCAAACCTGTCCCAGAAGTGTCCTGCTATAAAAGGTGTTTCTTATATAAGAAGGCACATCATAAATCTGTGGTTTGTGACAAGGCAGCAGAATTGACTGCAGCCGCAGGCTCTGTTTTGCACTGCAGACCAGGTGTCTGGCCTAAGCCATCCATTTTATCTTATCCCTGCTGTTTAATTTTTTCTCCTATTTTCCATAAGTTGACCGAGAAAAGGAAAGAAAAGTAAATTTAGGTGGTACATGCAAATGCTTAAGGCTCTCACAACTCATGGAGACTGGGTTAGCTGAGCACGTGCTCTCTACTTATGGCTAGCTCGCATGTTTAGGCAAGACCTGCTGGTTGGGAGTAGATCTCATTTAGATTCTAATCTAGCTCGGGATGAGATCAGTGTAATCAAGAGTCACCTCAGATTTTCAGGGTAAACAAGCCCTTCGCTGGGCAGAGCGCGGGAGCCCCAGACACCAAGTTCCTGAAGGACTTGCTTCCTTCATTCCTCTACTGTGACCAACTTAAAAATTTGTCTGACTTCTGATTTTTCTGTCCATTGCAAACCTTAAGTGCTTCCTAGTCATTTCTCCTCTCAAAGCAAGGCGACTTCTGGAGCTTTTTATGCTGAGCTGTGGACTGTTTTGCCTTGAGACCTGGAGTTGCAGGTACAGATAATCTCGAAGAGAGGCCCAGCCAAAGTGCTGGGGAAGCTGGCACCTGGAGCAGGGTGTGGTGGAGACACAGCCCTTATGCCTGCTGCTAAAGGCCAGGGTGCGACCTCAAAGAAAACCTACTGATTTGGTTGTAAAATCACTTTTTGGAGGAGGGGAGAGGGTGGGGTAAACTGCTGCATCATGTTTTTGTCTGACCTATTTAGTGGTGTCTCTAGTTTTTATTTATTGTGTGCAGAAAGACCAGCCTTGGTGGGAGAAGAGTGTTGTGGGAGACCTGTAAGACTCAGGACCCCACAGAGGGAAGCTCAAATTAAGAGATCAAACTGGTGGTGTTTCCCTTGAAATTGGAGTTTTTAAGTTTTCTCCTGGTAGTGCAAAAACTCGAAAACCAACTAGCTGTTTCTGGTGCTCCTTAATGCCTGCTTGGGATCCTGTTCTAGCCCGGGCCTGAGTCACATCTGCGAGCATGTTTTAGTCTCAGTGCATGTCTTTGCTGGCAACCTTGGTTCGAGGTGTGACTTTTTTGAAATGCTCTCTTGAGAAGGCCAAAATAATGGTGCAGATGAAGGATACATTGCAAATGACTCCTTGACTTGGATTGTTTTGCTCTTTCAGTCCTATTGTCGCAGTCCTGGCAAAGCTTTTCTAGCAAACACTGGCCCTTCTGGTTAGTCCGTTTGGTGCAAAATCATTTCTTCTCAAAGCAGATGTCTTGCCAAATGAAGGATATTTCTCTCTTATCTCTTGAAGTTCTCCTTCTGACATTGTACTACAGCTTTATAAGCAGGTCAGTGCATTGTTGGCTGCTTTTCCCAACATTGCAGTGCAAAAAGTTTTGATGTATTTTTACCCTTTGCTCTTTTCTCATTGTAAACTATTAAAAAGAAAGCAGCCGGCCGTGGTTCCCACATTTTGCAATTGCTGTTGACTATAAATATTGGAAACCTCCTTGAGGTGAATGTGGTCTCGAATATATTCTTGTATGAGGGTATAATCTTGGCAGATGTTTTCTTTACCTGATTAGGTACAAATATACCAGCGCTCCAAGGATTAAAGCCTTCCGAGAACTATACTGTTAGTCATGTCACTGCTGGAGAAATACATTGAGTTATCTTTCCATAAAGTCTCTACTTTATTTGCAAGCTATTAAAGATAAAACTATTCCCGCAGAATAGTGGGAATATATCTGCCTCAGTTGGGAAAGCAAACTTTATATGTGGTGAGTCCTTTGTTTTGTCTTTCATTTTGTTATTTCCTCCCCGTTCTGAGGTCAGACATTAAAGATAAGAACAAGAAGTTTTTAGGTGCATGGCCACTTTCTGAATGGACTTTGCTTGTTCTTTTATTTATTTACTTTTGTATTACAAGAAAATAGTTGGAGATCAACTTCACCAAATTGGAAATCAGTTTGATCAAGAACTATGGGGAGTTTTGGATTCAAATCTAGGGGAGAAAAATACTGTTTTGTGACCAGCTTTGTGCTGTTAGATGCACGTCGTGATTCCTGGCAACATGACTATTTGTTCTTAAGCCCCTGTTTTCATTTAAATGTTTTGTCTTGTTCAGCTGGTTACTTACCCTGACAGAAGAGCTATCTGATTTTTTTTCCCTCTTGTACCCTTATGCAGTAACATTTTGGTGACTCAGGAAGACTGTGCTCCTCAAGCAGGGTGGAAGGGCAGATTCTGACTCTGTGTTTCTGTAAGGCCACACTTGTTTTTATGACTGGGATGTGCCAGGCTGTTTTCGTGACAGATATAAGAGATTTCATAATTCTTGGACTGTGTTTGTAGAACATTTGATTTATGGCCCTGTATATATTGGGAGCAGCTTTGTCTTGTGGTGGCAATCTATTATAATTGGGGGGAAAAAGAAAATGGATTTCTAAAGTGCTTAAAGTACAGAGCCAAGCTGCTGAAAATGAGAAGGCTTTGGAAAATGGGAAGAAGGAATTTGGGGTGTACTTTCCGTATTTTCCTCTTTCAAGCTCTTTGCAGGTGTGCTTGCATCTCCTCCTGTCAGCTGCGCTCTTCTCCCAGGTATTGCCTTTCCTGGTGGGCTGTGAGGTTCTCTTCCCTTTGAATTCTTGGTCGTCTTGTCCTTCATCTGCATTAAGAAAAACTGAAGCAACCTTTTCTCCTGTGGTTTGGCAACTTAAAATGCACTTGGAGTCATCAGAAGTGCCGTGCAGAGGGAGCAGCTCAGGTGCTGGCGTTGGAAGTGGTCGTCCTGCAGCTGGGCAGATCTTCATGTGAAAACTCGATGCTTTCCACATCCCGGTTTTGTTCCTGAAAGTTGGTCTGAAGAAATCACTGCAGGGAAGAGCAGAACAGGGAAAGAAAAGGCCCCTCCCTGGGAGAGGAGGGAGACCGAAACTCTCCATTTGAGGCTGGGACTTTTCTTCTAAAGTGGAATTTGCTGGAGAAGCCAAATTATGGCAGCTTTGGGGACGAGCTGCCTACTCTTGTTCCATCTGACCTAGGAACAATCACACATGGAAATCTTCTTCACAGTTGCCTGTGCTATGACAAGGATGCCCAAGGCTGAGCTCCTTAGTGAGGCGGGGAAGTGGGTGATGCAAGGGGCGACATCGCCCTTCTCTTGTCCCCCTTCCTCCTCTTCCTTTCTTACCTGAGCCTGCAATTTCCTCTTTATTTTTCCTTAGCTTTTCTTAAGCGTTCAGAGCCCTAAACCTGATTATAATCCATCCCTTTTTCCACCTTTTGGTTTTGGTTTTATGAAAGCTGCAGGGAGTTGTCTCCAGCTGCTGATGGGCAGCACTTCTTGGACCGTGGTCTGGAAATCCGTCTGTCAAGAGAGAGAACCTAGTAACTTCACTAACCAAGAAGATGTGGCACCGATAGGTGAGGGAGCTGCTGTTGCTCAGGGCAGTTCCATGGAGTTTCCAATTGAAACTAACCGTGATGTATTTTAATGATGTTAAATTTATCCTAAGTAACTTTGAAGTTACTGGGATTTACATTTTGGCTTTTGGAAGAAAAAAAAAGTGTTTTTTTTTTTTTTTTTTCCTGCTAGGTGTTTGTATTCTTTGGTTGACACAAGTTTTTCCACCCTGCCCTCCTTCAGATAAACAAATGTGGCCCAAAATAACATGCAGCAATTAGAGCATCGAGACCGGTAACTGGTTCTGCCCCAAACTCTGTTTGTTTCCAGGAGGCGCCGTGTAAAGTCCCTGCGCGGAGGTGATTTAGCTGGGGCGTGTGCAGGTGATGCTGAGATGCAAGTTAATGATAAACAGCACCAGGCCTTGCACCAGTCTCCCATTAGTGCTGGCGTGCAGCTTGTTTATTCTGTGCCTTGCACCTGGTTTAAGACCCACATCGAAATACCCAGGTCTCTGCCCCATCAGAGTGAATCCCAGCTCACGGGATCTTTTTTTTTTCCTTTTTCTTTCTTTTTGGTGTTTGCTGCCGTGAGCAGCTGTGGGAGCACGGAGCAGCCTGCCCTGCTGGTGTCCACCTTGCTGGGCTGTTCGTCTCGGGGCTTTTCAGCTGGCAGGTCACGGATCTGCTGCTGTTGGGGTAGCCTGTGCTTTAGTGCCTGTCATGCAGAATAGATTGACTCTTTTTCCACTTGTTAGGGGAAAAAATAGCTTAGTAATTTGAATTATGTTATTGTGAATCCTGTTATTTGTGTAACTTGTCATAGGTGCTGTACAAATGCAGAGTGAAAAAGCTGAGCTTCAGAGAGCTTAGTCATGTGCATGAATCAGAATAAATCCGAATGTCTGGATAGCTGGAGATGGATGTTTTGTGGCTTAGAGAAGGAGTTATGGGAAATGTCCACAAATATGACTGATCCAGGGGCTAAAATTATCATGATTATTCACACTTTGATATCACTTTCTATAGACTAGGATATTATTTAATGGGAGTAGAATCTTGTTTTGTGAGGAACTGGTATATTCTCAGTCTGAGCAAGTGAAGCAGAATCTGACTCTTAGGTAAATCATATTTTTGTCCTTCCTCAGTGTGAGGATAGCAGACAGCAGTGACAAATGGAGATATTTGCACCTTAGCACTGTTTTTCACAGTAAGAAGCTAATTAAATGTTAGCATTATATTCAAATGAATATGAAAATATTTTTAAAGGCTTCTATTTAAACATATGGAGCGATACTATCGGGCAGTGAAAACAAGTTTTCTGGTCCTTTTATGTTGTGTTCCTAGTTCCTTGTGTGAGAGTAGGTGTTCAGAGTTCTCATGGCTGTTCTTCCTGGATGGGTGGAGAGTGTTCCGCTCCCAGCACCTGGAATGTTCTTTCCTGGAAAAGTTTCTGTGCTAATGTGATGGGAAGAAGCTCTGCTGCTGTTATTCCCCATCTCAGTCCCTCAATTTTCTGCCTTTCTGTTCAAAAAGGCATTAAATGGTTTCTGACTGTGTATATATTTTTATATTTGTCTCTATATTTCCTTTTTTTATGGCTCGTGCGTATACATAAATAAAGTGTCCAGTGGTATAGATGAATATTCAAAACTTGATTCAGCAGAAACAAGTCTAGTTCCTAGAGCTGTAAGCATGCAGTTCAGTTGTGGCCAGATAAAATGATAAGAAGATAACATCATAAATGACATAAAAGTTTCGATTGCATTACTATTTTATGCTGCCACCATGCGTTCTGATCACATCTGCTCTTTTTAATGACTTTTTTGGGCAATATGGTTTTTTTTAGGGGAGTGGGAGACCGGGGGCTGTTGTTTTTTTCTCTATTACCAAAGCAAATCCTTGTGTTTCATCCATCAGCAGTACTTGGTGACTAAGTCCTGATTGAAGTTTATGAATGTCTGTGCTGATTGAGCCAGGAAAAAATTACTTTGGCTCTTTGATGCCAAGAGAAGTTTGCAAGGCTCATGTAATTGTTCAGTCTGGAAATGTGATGAGCAATATGGGAGACCGCAAATGCACCCGCTTGGTCCTAAATAAGAATTTTCAAATCATGTTGTAGAGTTTTAACATATCTGCTACTGCTTAAGTCATCTGTAGTTTTTCTTGTTGCTTTTTTGTTTTTTTTTGTTGTTTTTTTTCTTAAAATGCTATTCCTAGATAACGAGAGATTTTTTTTAAATTCCTTTTTCAGAACAAAATTGAACTATAATCCCCCGAAGGATGATGGCTCAACATACAAGATTGAACTTGAAGGAATATCTGTTGATATCATGAAAGAGATACTAGATTACATCTTCAGTGGACAGGTAAAGAACTAGATAAAAATATTTTTTTCGACAAAATAAGTTTTTAACACTGCTATTCAGAAAGATAAACTTATTTGGAACCTTATTTTGACAGCTTTTTTTTTTTTTTTTTTTTCCCTCCCTCTCTCTTTCCTATAAAGCAGTAAATCACATTAAGGTTTTGCCTATGCAAAGGAGACTAAGCATTTCAGGAACTTTCTCTCTCCTGATACAGTAGGAGAGGACCCATTAAAAGATCTAGGATCAAATGCTTGTTTTGAAATTGTGAATAATATTTCCAGTAATAAAAGGATGCAGTCTTTTAGAACAGTAAACGATAATTGGATTGGTAGCAATGATGATTAAGACCCTGTCACTGAACTTGTATATTTTAGTACATCAAGCAACCTTCCTTACTGCTGCCCACATTGCCCAGTTTGGGGGTCTTTGGCATCATCCTTTGTTGCATTGGTCATTAGTTTTAGTAGGGATTAACCCTGGGTTGCCCTGCCAATTTGGAGGCCCATTGGGATTGCCCAGTTGATTAAGTTTTCAGCAGAAAAAGAAAAGGCAGTTCTCTTCTGGATATACTTATTTTTATTATTTCGTGTTATGTTCTTGCATTAGATTAGCAATTTCATTGTTCTTTCAGGCACCGAATTCTGCAAATACCTTCTGTTAAGTTAATTCTTTTCCCAGTCCCCTGTTCATTTATAAATGTGCAGTAATTGCATCTATTTCTCATAAATTTTTATACTGAACATACATATAATGTTCACTTTCTCAGCCACTGAGAATGAGTGTTATGATTGTGGACATCTCATATAGCAATGAGTAATGGTAGCTATAACTTCTAAATTAATTCTTGCAGATCAGGCTAAATGAAGAAACTATCCAAGATGTGGTACAGGCAGCTGATCTCCTGCTGCTAACAGATTTAAAAGCTCTCTGCTGTGAGTTTTTAGAAGGTTGTATAGCTGCTGAGAACTGTATTGGTATTCGGGACTTTGCACTACACTATTGTTTGCATCATGTTCACTACCTTGCCTCAGAGTATCTGGAAACTCACTTTCGAGATGTCAGCAGCACAGAGGAATTCTTGGAACTGACTCCAAAAAAACTAAAAGAAGTGCTGTCAATGGAAAAGCTCAATGTTGGGAACGAAAGATACGTCTTTGAAGCAGTGATCAGGTGGATTTCTCACGATGCAGAGTCAAGAAAGGTGAGGATATCCAAGAGTTTGTTTTTTGAATATGACTCAACTATGTATATTCTAATTGGCAGGAGCTTAAAATAGATGCATGTGTTCCAGGGCTGCTGTTGCATTGACATAATTAATTGGGATTTTGCCAAACTGCAGATGAGGGGATGGCAGCAAAAGAATGAGAGCTGTGTTTGGGATGTGTTAATGGGCTGTGTTTGTGAGGCTGCCCTCTAATAAAATGGAGTTCTTTGGCGTTAGGGGTATCTTATTTTTGTAGAGAGAAAGCAAGCTGTACCTTTTCAGCAAAACTTTGCAGACTGCATCTGTTTTTTAACTTTGTAATGCAGAATTTATTCTTGCTTCCAAATACCACAAATACTCCCGAGTTTTGATCGATGCAGAAATTTCTGCATGTGCGAGTGCATTAGGGCCGTTTTGTGAAGCGTTGGCAATTTTCTTCCCTTCTTCAGGTTCACATGAAGGATGTTATGTCAGCAGTGTGGGTTTCGGGCTTGGATGCCACGTACTTGCGCGAGCAGATGATGAGCGAGCCGCTGGTGCGGGAGATCGTCAAGGAATGCAACAACATTCCCCTCACGCCGCCGCAGCAGGGAGAGGCCATGCTGGCCTCCTTCAAGCCCAGGGGCTACTCTGAGTGTATAGTGACGGTCGGGGGCGAAGAAAGGGTGTAAGTACTGGGTGGCCTTAATGCACACGGCCAAATAGCGTCGAAAACGCTGAGTGAAAAGAAAGTATGCATCTAATGTGCACGTGCTTACTGTTTGATCCTTTCAACACGTCAATTAGTCAAACACACCTAAAGTATCTTTGAATGATTTGGCAATAAATAGCTAATTTTTGACTTTTTTTTAAGTTCAGGGTTTTGGGGTTTTTTTTTTTTTTTGATATTAAGGTTTATGCGTATAAAGTATTGTGTAGATGTTATTGATTTAAGTCTAATTTTATACTTTAGTTTTTTTGCTTAGGTATGTGAAAATGTAGAGTAGGATGTGCTCTGCTCAGGAAGTGTTGGGTATGCTTTAATGGAATAGATTTTTATCCAAAATAAGCACAAAAATGGTGAAAATAAAGATCTGAAAACCATCTATAATAAATCTTAAAAATAACGAACGTGTTCTTTGCCTCAGCTGTTTTGTTTATAATAGCTGTGGTTCCAAAGAAAAGTATTTGTTGGTGCATTGGAAATGGCAGGTGAAAATTTCTGTTCACAGAATGATTTTCTTGAGTATTCCCTGCAGTAAGGGAGAGGGAATTCCTTTGCAGTATTCCCTGCAAAGGGGAGAGACTTGTTCCGTCTTTAGGTGATTTTAGCATTTTGAATTTTCGTCTTTATAAAAGTGCAGTAAAATACGCAAATTTTGCGCTTCAGTTTGTGCATCACTTTACAGTGAGTTTACCAATATATTGTATCCATGCTTTTTAGGTCATTAGCAGGTCTTCATTTAAAAGTGGTTCTAGGCAAATAAAGGCATAATGTGGTGAACCTGCATTTTATGTCTCCAGTCTGTACAGAGATTTACACACATTTCACTTGCAGGGCAAGCTTATTAAAACTCTTCCTTATTAGTGCCACACTTTATGAATGTGTATTTTTATGTGTAATTTGGATAAAGTTACTAGCAACTAATAAATTTAGGTTTGTTTTTTCTGCTTTTCTTTCCTTTGTTCTTTCGCTTTCCCACCTGTCCTCCTTGTTCAGGTCACGGAAACCCACCTCAGTGATGCGGTGCATGTGTCCTCTCTACGACCCCAACAGGCAGCTCTGGATTGAACTTGCTCCGATGAGTATTCCACGGATCAACCATGGAGTCTTGTCAGCAGGTAAAGGGCAATCTTGTGTTTGTAAGGCCAATAGTATGGAGACTTAGCAAAGCCTCAATTTGAGATGCCATTTGTATTTTTTTCCTCAAGATTAATGCACTTGGGTTATTTCTTGCTTCTCCTTTGTCTACCCAGAAAACTACTTTATTCTGTGATAATCCCTGTCATTTGAACACTAGAATAGTTCTCTGATTTGTGTGAGTCTGATACGCCTGTCTCTCTAGGCACATTTCATGGTTTAACTAAGTTGTAGTTAGTTGCTGCATCACTGAATTTGTTGAGAGTTATCTGCGGTGATAGACCGGAGCACAGATAGACACACGTGTTACCTCCCCCAGTTCAGAGTTTGACCCATAACCAGTCTGAGTCTCTTAATGAATTCCAAGATGCAGCTAACCAGTCTTGTGGTCTTGCCAAGTGAATCTTGTTTTTTAAGATCACTTTACATTTTGTTTTACAGAAGGATTTTTATTTGTGCTTGGTGGTCAGGATGAAAACAAGGCAACGCTAAGCTCTGGAGAGAAGTATGATCCAGATACCAATTCATGGAGTTCCCTGCCACCAATGAATGAGGCAAGATCACTGTCTAACTCTTGGGATTTGATTTTTCACTTTGGCAAAATAATCAGTTGTTTCTACAAAGTTTTATTCTGAACCTCCAGTCACTTGCATCTTATGCTTTCAAAATCATGGTGCAGATTGCCGTGTGTTTATTTCTTACTAGTTACTTTTGGACTGATACTGTAGGATCTAGAAAACGCTGCCTGTTGGCCAAGCTGTGTAGTACAGCTGAATGACACAACTTCATGAACTACATGTTCATAAAGTGTATATGATCATATAGTGTTCTTAATGTTTTAGGTAATTTCTGCCTTAAAAATGTATGCCTTTCCCTTCCCACAAGGGAATTCCTTATATTCATGAAGGCACTGAACTATGCAGAGACACACCGAGGGCTGCAGAATTTGGCTTGTGTATTTGTTTATGTTTAATTCTGGTTTGAGTTAACGTTTCCTCTTCATGTTTGCATTCCATCAAAAAATAACAGTTTATTATATGTAAACATATATTCTTAATATGCTTATATTAAATCAGTCTAGGTTATTAAGAAATTGTACTTTGTTTTTCTTCAGCCTAGGTTATTGCTGGTGTAGGTCTACCTGCACCTAAAGGAAGCCCACAGTTGTAGTTATGGTGCATTATTTTTCCTGTTTGCTATGAATAAGGTTGTGCCTGAAGTGTGTTCCTGCAGCAGAGAGTGGACATTGCCTTTCTACAGAATGATGGGTCCCATTTCTGACAACTGCAACTTCGTGTAGTAGACTAGTATATTCAAAAGGGAACACAACTAAGCACTGTTCTTAGATTTCTATATGATCTTTCTTGGCTCTGCTGTTTTGTCTGTTAGAATGCTGTTTTTATTAGAGATTTTTTAAATGTTATTCCAGATGTTATTAAATGGCATAGCCTCAGCAATAATGCTGCAGACAAGTGCAAGAAAAGAGGTGCTAAAACATAAGTGCTGCTGTAAATTCATCAGTACAAAACTGACTTTATTCCTTAGGCACGGCATAATTTTGGTGTGGTGGAGATTGATGGAATTCTCTATATTCTGGGAGGTGAGGATGGCGAGAGGGAGCTCATCTCTATGGAGAGCTATGATATTTATAAGCGGACCTGGACCAAGCAGCCAGACTTGACCATGGTTAGAAAGGTAAGAACTGCTTTGACTAATTGCGTATTAGAGCATTATTCATTGCTGGGTGTCTGAGGCCAGGGGCCTACCCCTCTCTCACCTTTTAAGTGACATAGTTTTAACAAGTTATTTCTAAGATGTGTCCTGTTGCTTTTCTCTGTCTCCCTTGGGATCAGTGTATGTAAAAGTGCCCCTGAAGTGAGAGGAAGATGCTCACTCCTCTCTGAACGCTCGTTCAACTTGGGCCATTCAGAATGCAGGACAGCTCTTGTGCAAGTCGCAGTTCTCTTGAGCAACAAAAAGAAATGTTAAGGAGAAAACATTGGTTCTATTTTGGCAGACAAGCAAACATTAAAAAAATCTAATAATTTAAGGTTTTGTAATTGACTTCATTTTCTTTGTAGTACACAGCAATTAACTTATTACGCAGACAGTATTTTTGATGACTTGTTACAAAGCAGATGATAACGGGAAATTAAACTGAAGGCAACGTTGTGCAAACTGAGCTGTAACAGTGTATGAGCAATATGCCAATATGAGCCATACTTGAACCTCAGTTCTGCCATGTCTTCTGCCCTTGGTTTGATGATAAATGGCCTGAAGTTCAGGGTAATAAAAAAAAAAAAATTTTTTTTGCTCATAAAAAGCTTAGGTTTTAGTATTGGTGAGGTACTGGTTACAGTTAAAAGGAGCAATTCTATGCCCATGTTTTTTTGAGCTGGAAGTAAAACCAGGTAAAGAAATTTGAACTAGTCCTTTTTTGTCTTTGCCCGTGTGCTCAGAGACTGTTTACTTAAGATCTTAATTAATGATTATGAGCTTAATTAAGACTCCTCTCTGCCGTCCTGCTTAAACAGTGTCTGGTTTATTTTGATTAGTCTTCCTGATAAGCCTTTCTTCCTCTCCCCCCCCCCCCCACACACACACATTTAACGTTCTCTATTAAACAAGATTCATTTAGTTTTGAGCCCTGCCCTTGATATTGTATGCAGCTTGAGGTCTGGGTTTGTTTGTTTGTTTTCCTTCATTCTAGATTGGCTGCTATGCAGCTATGAAGAAGAAAATCTATGCAATGGGTGGAGGCTCCTATGGAAAACTCTTTGAATCTGTGGAATGTTACGATCCTAGGACTCAGCAGTGGACAGCAATCTGTCCTCTAAAAGAGAGAAGGTGGGTGAAAATGGAAATAAAAATCAAGATTACAAAGTATATTCAACCAGAACTTTCCAAAACAGTTAGAAAAGTGTATTTAGAGACTTCATTTTTTAATTTATTTTTAAGAAGTTGATTTTTATTGTCTTTGGAGTTGTGTCAATATATACTTGATGACCTGTGTAGTTCTTTTAATGCTGAAGTGCTGGTCCTCTGCTCAGAGGAAGTTATCTTTGTTTCTTTGAAGAATATCCAAGATATCTGTTACAGACTCTTATGAGTTTCACCTCGCTGTTCTGCATCACAGGGGCCTGTTGTAGTGCCAAAATGTGGCTTAGTAAAGTGTCAGAGTTATAAAGATGTCCTGAAATTATAAGCAAAGCAACCCTGATGCAAACCCCAGGCTGAAAACTAGTTCAACTGGAATGTCAGAATTTTGTCCTCCCATAAATGCTTAATTGTTCTGTTCTTTTGCATGGTCTGGCTTACAACTCATGTCCGTGACTCATCTAATCTTGCTGAACATGTAAGATGCCCAGAATGGATGCCCAGGATGTTCAGGCGAGTACGTGGAATGGTTTAGATGCATTACAACTTTGTCTCTTCTCTTATTTGGGTTCTCAGGTTTGGTGCAGTGGCCTGTGGGGTTGCCTCTGAGCTCTACGTGTTTGGCGGCGTCAGGAGTCGTGATGACAGTCAAGCCAGTGAGATGGTGACTTGCAAATCCGAGTTCTATCATGACGAGTTTAAAAGGTAACGTAAACATAAGAAATACATAACTTAGATGCTCATCTGTCCTTTTCACCTCCCCTTAAAAGCATTAGACACTTACAAGCATATTAGACCTTTGTTGCGCACCTCATTGCTCACTTTACCTTGTAGCACCCTTACTGGGTCATACAGTGGCTTGTGTCCCCTGGGCACCATGCTGGGCCTTGGTGTATGAAAGGCCACAGTGAGAAGCCCCTCTGTCCCTGAGGAGGAGAGCACTGTGACCATGAATGTGCCTTGCCTGGCTCTTCCCCTGCACTCTGCAGTTTCCCTGGGCTCCCAGCACTGCTGTCATCCCTCCTTACTCACATGCCAGATTCCTAGGGCCTGCCTATGGAGGAGGACAAGGCTAGGTAATAATTCCCTCTGGTCCAGGCTTGTTCCCAGGGACTTGCAGCTCAGGGAGCTCCTGAACTGGAGTTGCTGGAATGAAAATTGCTGTTTCTGGCACTTGGGATCGTTGTCTGGATCATGTAGGCTTTTGTCACAGGAAGGTTCCTATGGATGCTATGCATTTCTGTTATCTGCACGCTGCATATGGGCAATCTCCTTTGTTTTGAATCTGCTTTGATGACTTCACTTGTCTCCAAGCACTTGCATTAAAATTAACCTTAAGCCTTGTTAAGCGTGGTAACTATTCAAAACCACTCACATTAAGCAGTTTTGCTTGTGGTTCAGCTTATTTTCCAGACATAACTGACATGTTGTGATACCACCCATGCTTTCTTCTTGCATGCAAATATAAATGGTACGTCTTCACTTTTTTAGAAACTGCATTAAAAATAAGACTTTACTGTCGGATATGTCAAGGGTTGTTGACAGTGTAAGAGATTAGTGTGTTTATATTACAAAGTCAAGATTGATTTATGACTGTGCCCTTTATAAAAGCACATAAAAAAAAATAGAGTGCAAGTTTATGATACAATTTTCTCATAATGTGTGGTTGTAAAGAGATTTCAGTTTCTGCATGAAAATATCTTCTCTCTTCTACATAGTGTCCAAAATAAACAATTATAATCAAAACAAACTGGAGGAAAAGATATTCTGCAATGTGGCTATAAGATGCAGGCTTATTATAGCTTATTGCTCCTCATGTTCTATAGTGACTTCTCATCCTTTGGGTATGCAGAGAAATGTGAAAGCAAATAAACTTCTGGGCAAGAGTCCTCCCAGAAGGAGAAAGTCCTGGCAGGAAAGGCTTCCCTAGCTCCCTATTCCTCACTCATGTGCTGAGAAGTTTCCAGACTGACTCTGTTTTTTGAAAGCCAATAAATAGCTCGAGATTCCTACCGGTGACTGCAAATTCCTAGTCCCCTCAGTTGCTACTGATGAAGCTTCCTCAAGTGTAATTAGGAGCAGTTTGCAAGTCCCAGCCTTGGTGTAGGTGAGTTCTCACTGCCACCTACTGCCTTCAGTGCAGTTGTATTGGAAATGCTACCAGCTCTGCATTTTTTGCTTGGTGGCATCCCAGAGATGTTCTTAGATTCATGTAAAGATAACAGAAATCCAGTTGCTTGAGCTTTTGAGTGGTGATACTTTATGGTACTATGGTGCTTATAGAAATGTCAGTATTTCTTTCCCGATAAATGACAGTCTACCTTCAAAACACTCCAGACCATTTGGTCTTGGGCTGGTGATTCTTTTCTGCCTCCCAAGTTCTGTTGGTGGGTGCAGATTTAAGACAGGTAACTGTTTCTGTTAAGATGTAGCATTGTGCATGGTGTGAGGGGGTAGCAAGTGGTGTGGCTGCAGTGCTGGAGGAGGCGGCCTGTGTTGGGGCTGCCCGTGCACCCAGGCTGGGTCTCAGCTTTCCCTACTTGAGCTTAGGAACCTGCCTTTGCACTGCAGATGCTCCTGGGGTGTGTGCAGGCCAGCAGAAACACAAGGCCAGGGACCAGAACAGTTACTGCATTTGCCTCAGTAGTAAACGCTGATAACCCTGCTTGGAAACTCATTTTCCTATTTCTAAAGGTCTGCCCGTGTCAGCCCTGGGGTGGTCTCAGTTACCAGAAGAGGGTGCTGTGTTGCCGTGTTATGTCATAGTACTTATGAGTTAGAGCTAAAGCTACATTTCAGTTACCCGAGTTTCGGATTAATTCAGGTCCATCTGCAAGGTGGACGCTGTCCGCCAGGGCCATGACGGTCCCTTTGCAACCTGAGCAGTTCTAACTGCAGACCCTTCCTCCGTGTTCCCCGCCTGCGGCAGCGACACATGTTCCTGCGTTCTCTGCACACTCCTCATCCTTCCCTCTAGTGACAGGCAGCTTATCCTGTAATTTGGCCTTTAAAATTTGATCTCTCTCTCCAAGATAATGACTGTGTGTCAACATCGTGTCAGGAAAGAGCCTTGCTTCTGAGTTGTGAGTTAAGGTGATACGGGTTTTCCAAGGTCAGTGGTTTCTGTGGGGATATTTCCTAACTTTCCCCTCAAATTAAGCAGGTGTGGCAATAAAACACCTATAAAACCTTTTTCAGATTTTTGTTCTCTGTAAAATATTAAAGTATTGGACTCCCCCCAGGTAGGAGGGGCCACCTAAAATAGTTTTGACTTTGTTTTAAGGGTCTGTAAATAAAAACTATGCCAACATCTGCAGAAGTGCAGCAGAAATCAACAGAAAATTGTTTTTAAGCCATAGGGAGGACAGTGGCACAGCTGGATGAATGGACCATGCTTATAAACCAGTGTCTTTCCTAGGATTGGTTTCCAAAGGTTTCATCATGGAAAACTGCTTTTTGCTCTGTGGGAAGATCAGGCTGGTTTAGTGCTGAAATGGGAATGTTTGAAAAGTGAGCGGAAAGGATTTTTGTAAAGTTTTGGTAGAAACTAGGAAGCACCTGAAAAGAGCCTGATAAGCGGTGGAGAAGTTCTGCTTCACTTCCAATGAGTGCAATTCTCCTCTTTCCTCAAATCCCTTAACACGATTTCCAACTTCTGTTCCTTGTTTAAAATTGAGTATTGCCAAGTGCTGCATTCCTTGTACTGCACATGGGATTTCTTGACTCTCTCAAAGTACAATTGAAGATAGGGAATTATATGAGGGAAGGCACTGCTTAGTAATAAGGCCTTGCTATAGCAACATGTAATTTCCCCTACAATGTACTGCTAAAATTTCTATGCTGTTATGGCTATGCTGATTTGAAGACAAAGTTGCATAAAATTTTCCCTAGGGGGAACATTGACTGTCATAGCAATTGCAGAACAGGCTCTGCTCGGTGCCTGCTGTCTTCTTACTGGGTGGCTGCAAGAAATATTTGAGAAACTAAACAGCAGTTCTAAGATACAGCAACCTCAAAGTAAAGTATTCCCAATTTTCCAAATAGCAGTAGCAGTTACTTTTGCTATGAGGGCTGATCAACTAGAAAACATTCCCAACTCTTAACTAGAAAGTTAATTTGTTTGCTCTGCCTGCCATTCAAGCTGGGGAAAAAAAGAACCTGTTTCTTCGTGCACGCAATAAAAATAACATGCCAAAATTTTATTTTTATTTTTACAGGTGGATTTATTTAAATGACCAGAATTTGTGTATCCCAACGAGTTCTTCTTTTGTGTATGGAGCTGTACCTATTGGAGCCAGTATTTATGTCATTGGAGATCTTGATACAGGTTAGAACTAATTTTCTGTTGCTTGTAGGTTTTGAGTCTTTTAAGTACTTGCTGCTAATGAATCTGATTTTTAGAATTAAAGACCAGATTCTCTCTTTATTCTGTGTAATTCTGAACTATGTTCAATTTCGAGGCTGTGGCCCCTGGGGCAGTTGTGCCAGATTTACAGATAGGTGCATGCAGGCCTTGTACATTGGACCTCTTCAGAAAGAAAGTCAGTATTATAAGTATTTGGTTGATTAGCACTGCAAACATGGGGAGAAAAGATCAAGATGAACAGCACAGTATTGCACTCACTTAAATGCTAGGGAAAAAGTGTCTGTGTGGATTTTTTTTGTTTTTCCCTCTATTTTTTCATCAGTGAGCAGGTGTTTCTGCTTTTTGTGGACATCATCCTTGATTCACAGAGCCAGGAACTGCTGTCAGCATTAAATCCCAGCCACATACACATGTATTTTCACACATAGTTGATTCTCCTCCCTCATAACTTATAGCGTCAGACCACATACTATAGGAAATCTTCGAAAGATTCTGCTTATTTTCCTGACTCTACATAGTATATGTCTGTGTATGTATACCACACTCTCTACAAAATATGAAAAAGCAAGATAAAAATATGGTGTATTTAAGTCAGTAAGAAATGTCTCATGTTTTTAAACCACTTAAATAGTATCCAGAAATGTTTTGAGAGTGCATGTGTGCTCTAGTTCACTCTGGTAAATAAGTATTCGCCTAAAATGGCGGTAGCTACGGTGTGCTTTACATATTTCTTTCATTCTTTGTGAGTTTAGGTACAAATTATGACTATGTTAGAGAATTTAAGCGGAGCACGGGGACCTGGCAGCGCACGAAGCCTCTGCTTCAGTCGGACCTGCGCCGCACGGGCTGCGCGGCGCTGCGCATTGCAAACTGCAAGCTCTTCCGCCTGCAGCTGCAGCAGGGATTATTCCGTATCCGTGTGCACTCTCCATGATTCCGGGGCTGGAAGTGGAGGAGACTGGAAGAATTCTACGCAGTCCACCATAATATAGCTCTATATAAAGGAAAAGCTGAGAAATTGCAACTGAAACTTACTGTATGCTGTGCTTTGGTATGGTAACTGTTTTTGTTTTAAATGCTTAAAAAGCTTGAGTCTCAGTTCATGTTTCGGGGACAAATAACTCTACGTATACATTAAAAGAAGAGATATAAAAATGAGATAAGGAAACACCTTCAGTCCTAATCGTTTGGAGTTTAAACTGTGTTACAGAAGGAGTTTCTTTGTGTCTGAAACTGGTGGGATTTGGTAATCCTTTGACAAAGTTCATGGAGAGCAAAAATGTTTTAAGGTGCATTTCCCCTGCGGGGAATTGATAAGAATAAATGTGCTATCTTGGACTAGATAGCTCTAATGCACAGAAGCTATATGAAAACCAACCTCTCTGGTATACTGCAAAGACTCTTGTTTGACTGTAATGCCATAGGAGATGTTGGTTGTTGCTGCACCATTTATTTCTAGTCCTTTCTCAAAAGTTAAGGTCTGTGCCTAAAAATGGTGGAGGTGTACATATATTTTTCATTCATTTGCAATGTTTTCATTCCTAAGAATATTTTTAATATATTTAAAATGAACTAATGTAAAACAGATACAATACACTACAGATAAGTGGATTTTTTCTTTTTTTCTACGCTGTCATTTGAATAGCCTGGCGCACTGGTGTACAGATGGGTGGCATGCATTTCTGTGTGGATTTTGGAGGCTGTTTCCTTGAAGGAAAGGGAAAAAGTAATTGGAAAAGTTCATGACAATTGCTGTTCTCGATAAAAGATAACAAAATTTGGCAAATGGAAGAAAATAGTCTCTGTACCTTTTTACTTTAGCTGGTCTGCTGGCCGAGAGCAGGATTTTTAAGACTGAGGACTGTAGGAAGGTACATTTTAATCTCCATTAGAACAAAGGTAGCATGTGACAAGGATCTGTTTCTTTTGCAGAAAACCTGATTTTTGGACCATCACTTAAGTGAAAATTGTACAGCAGCTTTAAATTGGGATCAAAAGCTGGTTTACTAGTGGTGTCTGTGCTAAGGTACAAAGTCCTGTTTACTACTACTGTTTGAAAGCTGGGTTTTATGGTGTGGTTATGGTGAAGACTTCAGTATCTTGTGTATTATTTCCTGCTAAATCTTGTTCACAGCAGTAGTGATATTCGAGTTCTCCATAGTAAAGATCAGCTGGTAGAACATTTTACCTCACTTCTTGATTTCATTGTTGTTGTTTGTGTTAGGTGGGATATAACATATATTTATTTAAAAAAAGAGAAAGAGAGAGATGGAAATAGAACTGAAATTTCCTGCCCATAAGAAAAAGACTTTATCTTACCAGTATTATAACTAGATATAGTACTTTCCATTTTGCAACTTTGTGGACCTCAGAAGCCAATCTTTGCCCTCAGTTAATGTAAGTGGATGTTATCTTCATTGACTCAGATCTGCTCAGATACCCTCCCAAATTAATGCAATAAGTATCTTTAAATATTCTCTAAGGGACATTCTAAAACTTACTCCTGCTCATAATCCTTCCATAATGCTGATTCCTAGTTGGAATTATTCTGGTTCCGAGTGGGGTGAGGTGGGAAGGGCATAGCAGCTAACCCATTGACCACTATTTATTTATTTTTTTTGTAATGCTGAAGTGCTGCAAGACTTGAATTATATACATCAGTTTTCAGGCCTATATTAGTTGGCATATTATATATATTTATGCATTGCAATAAACTTGGTGTGTATATATATCTTAAGATTTTAAATTTATATAGAATGCTTTACTACAAAAATGTGAACCACGAATTCTATCTTCAGCTGTCTTGTGAAATCTCAAGTGCTGTTAGCTTATCTATAAGACATCCCTTTTTTGAAATTTTAGCAGTTTATTTTTCTCATGAGTAAGTGCAGAAATTCCATATTCAAAAGTGATGGGATTAAATGTTTCCAAGTATCTGTCTCACTTTTGAGCCTAGTTTTCTAAGTGACTTAGAAATCTTCTGAAAATGCTATTTGAAATATTGCAGGCTGCTATCTCCAAGTCCTTACTGTAGCTCCCCAGTACACTTGAGGGCATTCAGCATCCAGAAAAAAAAAAAGTAAATAAATGCACGTAGTAACAAATTATGTATACGTTAGCAGTGTTTTGCAGTTAAAATTAGTGAACTAAATGTTTACACTTTGAATAGGATTAACGGTAGTGGGTTTTTTTCTTTTTAATGGCATAAAGTGAACAAAAATCTGCTGGTGACTGGTGTGTGTTGCTGATACTCTTGATTAGACTTGATCAAGAAGCTTAAATTTTGTCACTTGGTGGGATAATTGCAAACTCAACTTCTTAACAGGCAGCTACTCCTATAGCTTGCTTGGAGTTGGGTGATTGGGAGCCAAGTGTCTCTAGAGACACTTGTCGCCTTTGGTTTCAGGCATGTCGGTTAAAGATTTGGCACTCCTCTCAAAATCATCTTTCTTGCTCCCTCATCAAGGAAAGAATTGAAGCAGATTTCCAATAAGCCCGTCCTCGAGCTTAAAGTTGCACATCTTGGGGCTTGATGTAGTGGGTTTTTTTTTCTGTTTTACTTCTCTATTTTCTTTTTTCTTTTTTTTTCTTTTTTTTTTTTTTTGATTTGTCCGAGCTAGTGAGCTGGATCAGCTCCCAGGGAGCTGGTGCAAGGATGGGAACACGAGGCTGAAGGCAGAGAAAGATGGAACATGAAGCAGTAAATCAGAACAAGGGTGAGAGCTGCCCCTGTGGATCATCCCGTGCTCTGGCTGAGGAACCACGAGGGATCTCTGCCTCTCGGTGCTGTGGTGCTGGCTAGGTAGGGCATGAGGATGATGATGGTCCTCAGACTGCTTTGTCTGTGGGGCTGATCCAGCCTAGCTTGGGTTGCATGTAGGAGAGCAGGGATGTGTCCTTTGGGGTCCGGTGAGCATATTTGCCCCTCTGCCTGCCCTGCTCTTAATCCAGGAGCCCTGTCATGAGCAAGTTAGGGGGGAAAGCATGAAATAATCCAGTTTCCTTTTCAGTCTGGAGCAGGATTTGGAAACCAAGACTCCCCTTACCCCAGGGAGTGCCTGGTGTTGTGGGAGGTTGTGTATGGCCGTATGGATAGTTGGGACTCTGGGATAGCCTTTGGGAAAGAGATGGTTCACTTCAGCAGTGGAGAGAGAGTTTCATAGCCGGGGCCTTGGGTGGAGGGGGGCAGCCAGCCCAGAGCCCTGGGAGCTGGGATGTCTCTGCAGGGAACAGCTCTAGGCAGAACTGGATCTGTCACCGGCCTGGCTGTCCTGGCTCCTCTTGGCAACCGCTTGAGAGGGCTGAACCACGTGTGGAGGACCTCACGAGTTTTCTGAATTTGCAATCCAGATTTAGGTGTTTAGGCACCTTGTTTAAATTGTCCTTGCTCTGCACAGGAGTCTTGACAGCCAACCCACCTTAATTTGCTGTTATGGATCAGCACTCTTAAATCCAACCAGCTTCCTCAGAGATTTTTAAGCAATTTTCCCAGTGAAAACACTGTGCATTTTGCTGGTTTCTGAGGATCAAGTTTTTCAATCTCTGTCTTCCCTGCTGATATCCTGACCTGGATGCCTGGTTAGGGACCACGAGTTTGTTGTGATGTTAAGAAGTTCTTGAGGCCAGTGTGTGTGAGCACTATTTGCTTTGCACGTGTGGGGCCTATGGGAGGTAGCAATAGAGGGATCTTGCTTCCCCTTGCTCCAGCTCTTACCATAATTCTCCCTGAAAGTTTTTTTCTTCCTTCCTATATGTGCCACAGATATTCTCCTGGAAAAGCAAAATGGGAATCTAATGGTGAATGACAAAAGTTTGACTTTACAAATGTGGGGGAAAAGTCATCTGCACACAAGTGTTGGTTTTTTCACGTGTGTCTTGTGGCTCCTTTGCACAGAAGGCTGTTCCCTGCAAAATGGGGGTAAAAGAAAAATGCACAAAAGTGCTCATGAAACAAAACTTCCAGTTTTCGTTCCAGGAGTCCTCCCGGGAGGGGAAGAGGCACCAGCAGCCTTGGTGTCCCTGCCTCGACCAGCCTGATCTGGAGCGCTCGTGCTCCTGAGCTGGGTGTTGGTCTGGACTTCAGGTTCACATCCACTGTATTTTCCTAGCCTGGAGGAAGGGATGTCCCACAGAGCTTTCTGTTCCTTTGACCATGCTGAGGTCTGTCTGCCTTTAAATGCTCCATCAGCCGTTTTTCAAGTTTTAGTTATTGTGGAAACTTGGCTGTTTCTGGTCAAGTGGCTTGCAATATCTTTGAAGGTACCTTGCCTTTGAACTGAACCCAAATTAATACAAGATTACATCAGATAAAAGTGATGAATCTGGAAAAGAAGGTAAATTTCCAAAACCATCTTGCTGGTCACTGTAGGCGAACTGAATCCCTTTTGCTTTCAGTGACATTTTGCATTCAGATTCAAAATTCTGGCTGAAAGTAAGTGTTTACATCAAAGCTTCTGAAATGTCTGGTTTTCTCTATAGATTTCCCTTCCAGAAAAGCCAAGCAGCTGAATTTCCTTTTTATGATATTTTCTTATGTTTGGGAAATGCACAAGTAAGGGGCTTAGATGCCTTTTTTCTTCTTTTTTTGGTGCTTTTTTTTTTCTTCTTGTTTTTTGGTGCCTATTTTGACTGCAGTTTCTCTAGTCAGCTGCATAAATACTGTCTTTGTACAGTCTGCATATTTTTTGAGTATACATTTGCCATGCAAAGTACAGGGTGCAATAACAAGCAAATTTTATTGAAAGTGCCAAACTTCTGTTTTCCTCTCTAGGTAACAATAATTTAACTCTTCTGATAAAATACAGAGGTGCTTAAAATTCACTGTGTTTCAAAAAGAGTAGTAGCATTTCTTCAAATGGATGCTACTTAAATCACTGTAAATCCTTCCATATCAGTTTTGGTTTTGTTTTATCTTTGATTTTTGTTTTAATATTCTTCTGCAGGTTTATATTAGTTTTCAGAGCTGCCTTGAAACATCACTCCATGTGATGCGTATGTGCAAGTATATAATAAATGGCAGCTGATAATAGCTTTTAAAATTTATAAATGTTTATCTGAAGTGCAATTTGTTAGAATTAATCCTATCTACACAAGGAAGGCTGTGTCCCAGGAAATGTGAGTAAGACCGGGGACACGGGCGTAGCTAAGACGGTAACTTTGATATATTTTTGTGCCCCTCGCAGGGATGCTTTCCAGGAGCTGTGTTTAATGTAGGATCCTTTCTGCCTCTGATGTAAGCACCAGGGCTTTGTTTCTCATAACTCTTTGGAGTGTTTAAACAACTCTTTCTAGGCTGTTTATTAGGTAGGTGTGTGTTCTGCAGTTAAAAGCTACCGATTCTAGGTTAGTTTGGATCTTTCCTTTTAATGTTGAGGAGATGGAGTGGGTTACAGCCCCTATGTCACTCATGACTGTCGTAGCCTCGTGACATTTGCCATTTTCTGTTGCTCTTCAGGATTTGCTGCTGCAATTAACAGCTGCTTCGGCGGGATCTGTATTTTGTGGTATGTTGCCTTTGGAAGGAAATGGGAGCGCTCTGATCCCATAAGAGGTGGAAGCTGAGCCAGGAAAAGTCAATATTGCTGCAAAGCCGGACAGGTTTGGGTGAAGCCCTGCTCCTCCTGTGGAGGTCACATCCGTGAGCAGCTTGAGCACACGTCTCCTGTGCTCTGCAGCTTGCGGGGAGCTTTTTAGCAGTGTCTTTGAGAGAGGTATTGCAGCCAGGCTTCCAAGTGGCAGCTCTCATGGGCCGTGTCCTGCATGACTCTGTAATTTAACTGCTGTTGTACTTCAGGAATCAATGCCTTTAAATTTTTGATTACAGATAAGCTAAAAGAACAGATAAAAGTGTTCTAAGTGCCTAACTAAATAACATTGGCTAAAATAGATTGAATGTAATGGAGGAATTAAATTTTAAGATGCTACCAACAGGTGATATATTACAAATTTCTGGGCAATAAAAATCCTTAAAGAATTTTCAGCATACCTTAAAATAGCTCATTTTAGGTAGGTGCTTTTTACCAAAAAAAAAAAAAAAAAAAAAAAAAGCCCGTAAGTACAGCATCAAGTTTATTTAGGAATAATATTTGAAGGTTACGTGAAATAACTTATTGAACTATCTGGAAAAGTGAGCTTGAAGATTGAAACTTTTCTCTGTAATAGGCTGTCTTGTTGCCCAGTATTTTTGCAGGATTTCATGTGAATGACACGTTCCTGCCAGAGCGCTTCAGTAAATGAACATGCTCAGTGCAACGGCCCACCAGTGCCCCTGAATTTTCATAATGAAATTGGAATATACTGAGCCCTTACTAAAGCTTATGGATTTTTGTCACAATAACAAGGTAGGAAGAAGCATCCCAGATGTAAGTGATGCGTATTATTTTATTGATAAAACACGAGAAGGGCCTTTTTAAAACAAAACAAAAAACCCAAAGCAGTTACTTCTGAATCACCTCCTAATGTCTTTAATTTCTTCTCCTTGCCTTTCCTCAGAGCTTGTTAGGTATCATTTTAGCAGGCTCTGCAGTGGGCTATTTTTGCAGCTATAACTTCGTGAATTCTGTTAGCATCCTAGCACCTGTACCTAATTTCAGAATAGGGAAAAAAAGAATTTTAGAAGAATATTGCACCTATAAAAAGCAAAGGCCATTTTGGAAAGGCTACATTTCTGTATATGGTAGGCAGCGTGTTACCAAAAAAAAAAAAAAAAAAAAACACTGGTTTGTTCTGATGGGGAGCCCAGGAGAGCCTGCTTAAAAAATACTTTCCCAAACAGTTTTAGACTGGTCTTAATTTTTTGTTGGTGGCTGTTAAGACTCCTGGGTTGCTTATGGAAATTGGAGATTTGTTCTAGCTTTTGCCTGCTTGTGGGAAGGGAGGGAGTGCTTAAGTCAATTTTGAGTTAAGATTCTCTCTTTTGCTTTTTTTTTTTTTTTTTTTTTTTTTTTTTTTTTTTTTTTTCTCCCCTCCATACAAATTCCCAAACTGGTCTTGTAGCTGAAACTTTAAACATCGACATCTATATTTTTCAATATATTGATACCCTAGTTCAATCAATTTAAGCAGATGCTGTGTTCTAGTGGACTTCTAAAAGGCTGTGTTAATGTTGTCTTGTTAACAGAGGAGGAAAATTGATCTGTAAAAGGACAAGATTGTCCTAGTGCTATGCATGGCCTCGCTGTGCATCTGGCAGGGCACGGAACTGCTGGAATTGCTGCCATTCCTGCTGCCCTGGCTGCTTGGAAAAGTGGTGGGGATGCAGCCCAGATGTCCTGCAGCTTCCTGGCCTCCCTGGTCTTGTCTCTTGCCTTTGTCCCCAAACCACACAGTGGTTGAGGTTGGCAGGGACATCTGGAGACCGTCTGCTTGGGTGATCCAACCTCACTCCATGGGTGGAGACTCTACTACCTCTCTGGGCCACCTGCTCCAGTGTTCAACACAGCACAGTTTAAAAAACAAAAAAAAAAACCCACTTATTTTCAGATGAGATTTCCTGTATTTTGGTGTTTGCTTCTCATTCTGTCTCTGAGCACTGCTGAGAAGAGTCTGGCCCTGTCCTCTTTACTGTCCCCATCCTTACGTGCTCTGACGACCCCCCCCCCAGCCTTCTCTTCTCCAAGCTGAGCAACCCCAGCTCCTTCGGCCTCTGTTACTCTCCGAGTCCTGTTAACACCTGCCCCAAATTTATTTCTTAATCCATAACTTTCTACATGGGATGGGATGGAAGAGCTTCTGTGGGTCTAAGGAAATATGCCTCGAATATGAGCACTGGCTTCCTGCCTGGCTTTGCACCCTTTCTTTGCCCTCAGTGTGTGCGAGGGGAGTGCTCAATAGATGGTGAAATGACTTGTCATCAAGCTCATAAAACTGTGATGTGGCAGGTTAGAGTTCACCTGAGCAGCTGTAAGCAATCCTGGATGTGCAGCACTGCAGCACTCCCTCCTGCACGGGTTTCATCTGTGGCTGCAAGTCTTTGCCTTTTTGTCTGTGGAGGAAAGTCTCTTTTTTTTTTTCCCTCTGCCTTTTTTTTTTCCTCCTCTCATTTTAACTGCGTTTTGTCCTTCAGTAAAACACCAAAACCAGACAAGAAGCGAGGCAGAGTGATGCCATTCTCCAAGGACGCTTTGCTTCAGTTTCATTTTAAATGCACGTTTGAGGAGGAAAGGACCAAGGTTGACCTGCAGCTGCTGTAAAAAAAAAAAAAAAAATATATATATATATATATATGTTGCTTGAAAGTAATTACCAGCCTTGTAAATGAGAAAAGCAGTTGGAAAAACTGCCCTGATCCTTTTTAAATTGGAAAGTGTGTCTTAAAGAGGGAGGGTGGGGGGGGGGGGAAGGAAATCCTTTGCTTGGTTGTTTCTGCTCTGTGCTGCTTCCTCCTGATTATCCCCACAGAGCCTCCCTGATTCTTGTGTAATGTTGAATCGGGACTCCCTTGCATGGAGCTCCCTGTTTACACATCTACACAGAAAAACTATCTAAATATTCACTTTCATAAAAGCATTCAGGCTTTTCTCTGTTTCTTTGGGACCTTTAAGCCTGCAGATTTTGCACAACTTGAGGAAGAATAAAACAAACTGCTTGATTTTTTTTCTCCCCTTACTCCTAAAGGTGCTATTTTGACATACTTTTGAATTCCTGATCCTGCACTTGAATTCTTATAGTGTCAGTGCAAGCTTTTTTAAAGTCTTGAGTGCTTTAAGAAAAAATGGTGTTTTTAAGACAGCTTCTGAACTGTAAAAGGCCTTAATGATCCAGAATGAAATGGGAAACAGTTGCCTTTTTCTCATTTGTTATTTATAAAGGCAAAGCAAGGAATACTGTATGGGGAAATGTTTGTTTAAAGCTATAAGTAGCAGCTCATAATAACTTCTAAGTGCAGCAAGTGTTATACCAACCATGCACAAATATTAGGCATAAAAGAGGGGGCCAAACCAACCAGCTGATACCAGAGCTTTCAGTTGGCATTGTGGCAGTTTAGTAAATGGGGAATTCCCAAGGAGATTAGCCATTTTTGGGGGGGGGGGGGGGAAGTATTGTTTTTTAATGTTGGATGCTCTGCCTTAAGCCTTTTCCCTCCAAGCCATGTTTCTTGAGTGCCATAATCTCATAGCGTTGGCTCAAGAGCTGAATTCCTTCTGGCACCGTCTCCCAAACGCATGATGTGGTGGGTGGAAACGCGCTCGCCTGGGCCCATGTTCCCTGCGCCGTGCCCGCAGGGACCCAGATCTGTTTGTTGGAATGAGGCTGTTCCCTCTAAATCTTCCCTGAGCCTCTGTGTGCTGCTTGAAAATGGGTTTTCTGAGTCGTGCTGGGAAGGCTCTGTCAGACCTGCATGTGCCGGGGAGAAACCAAGGGAAAGAGAGAAGTAAATGCTGGTCGGCCTCGCTCAAACTATGCAATAAGGACCAGCGGAGAGCTGCATTTTTACGATCCCGAAGATGCGCGACTCTTGTGTCCTTCCAAGACCAGGCCTTGCTCCAAGGTTAGGAGAACTCGGGCGAAGTTGCCGCCTGCGAACCTCGCGTCCCAAGTGAGTCTTGTCTGTGGGCTGCCCTCCTTTCCCTCGCTGTGAGGTTTAGACTTGCTGCCCAAACACCCTGCTCTTGGTGTTGCTGTTGCTGTCAGCCTGGGGCCCAGCCCTTGTATCTCTGTGATGTAGAGGCCAACCAACAACTTGGTTCTCGCTGGGTGCCTCTGGGTCTCTGCAGGGCTAGTGAGTCTGTGTGTGGTTCTGTTGAGCCTGGTCCTGGTGGGAAGGGTCATCGCGGTGTCTGTGCAGCCCAGCCCAGCGCTAGGCCAGGCCCACACGCGTTTGCTGCCATCCCACTTTGCAGACGGGACACCAGGTGCTCAGGACTGTTGTCAAAGGCTCTTTGTTCCCCCTCTGTTTCGTTTTTCTCCTTAGTGAAGCTTGTTGTGTCTCTGTGTTCGTGCTCTTTCCCCTATTCAGTGCTGTTAGAATCCGTACCCTGTGTTCCCTAGTTCTGCATCCTGTGGGTTGCTCTTCTCCCCCAATCTCCCACGACTTGCCACCTTCATCCCCGTTGTTTTGAGTGGTTTGCTTAGATTGCCCTTTCAGTACTTCCTTTCCTACCTTACCCTTAATCTGTCTGCTCCTTTGCCTTTCTTAATTCAGGTTACCATTGACTTGAAAAGGGATTTTGGCACGTGACACAGGACACAAACTGCAAATCTGCCTTGGGGTGTCTGTCCACCCCAGCTCGCACAGTGCAGGGGGTTCAGGCACCCCCATCCTTGCGGGCAGAACAAACTCTGAAGGTGGCTTTTGTTTTCTTTGGTTTATTAAAAATATTTGGAAAGGTTCTTCTTTGGAAGCAGCTAAGCCAGCTGAATTGTTGGCATGTGGGGAGGTTGTTCTGCTTCCATATTCAGTATTTTTAATTGAGAAACAGATTATTTATTTTGGAAAAAGATGTAAATTCTTTTGTATTTGTCTGTCAAAGTGGCCTTTATAGAAAAAGCACATGAAATATTTAGATTAAAATTGCTTAATTCTGTAATTTTAGTGGGGATTTTTGTATTGACAGGGTTTCTATGCATTTTGCAAATTATACTTGTTTTGTGTTACAAATCGGTAATATTTTTAAAATGTAAATTACCCCATTTTCCATGGTTGTTCCCTTTGCTGTCATTCCTTTTGAATACTAAAAAGTTTTTAATTAACCCTGTAAATTAATTTCCCCCCACAAATATATGCATAAAGGCAATGTAGAGAGTTTTAGCGTGGGTATGTAGCTTTAAGGGAATAATCTCAATAGTGTAGCTTAATTATGGACAGATTCTTTTTCTGAGAAGGGCAGTATGCAGTTAAGTATTGCACTTAAAAGACTAAACTAGCAAACTAAGTTTTTGCTGTACCTCATTATGGTGTTTTAAAATTTATTTTTTCCATCCTATATTGTTTACACTCGAGCATCATTTAAGTATGTGCTGTTTGTGCAGTATGCAATTTCTCCTTCAGTTTATCAGGATAGGGCTAACATTAGTAGATAAGAGGAAACTCCAGGGTAGGTTTGGTATCGTAATGGGTACAACATGAGCTTGGGGAGGGCGGGGAGCAAAGTTAGAAAAGTTAGTGTATTTTTTTTCATTTAATCCTGTGCTCATTTTTGCAGTCGTGCAAACTAAAGCGGTTGAACTTGCAGTGGAATTGTAAGCAAGAGGGGTGTTTTGGGAAAGGGGGGTGGAAATAAAGGCAGGAACAAGCTTGGAGCTTGCCCCTTCCTACCTACCTGTGTGTGCGGTTGTGCCGGCGCAGAGCAGGGCCGGGCTGCCAGGCACAGACTTCCCGGGAATGTCGCAGCCGCCGCCGCGGGATTCTCTTACCTGCCCGCCCGGTGCTGAGGAAAATCGTGTGGTTTGGGCGGCACTTTGGGACCTGGGTTTGCAGGGGAACAAACTTAGCAATTAAACACACTCTGTGACTGGGGTAGGTGCTTTCACAGTAAAGGTAGATGTTCAGATTGTACCCACAGGAGGGGAAAAAAGTAATAATAATAAAAGGCTTTGTGATCTATGATTAGCAAAATGTTTCTTTAGTCTGCTTTAGTTGCCATAAATTGCCCAGTGCAGAGTCGGGTCCACCTCCATCCATTTGTTTTCATGGAGTAATCCACCACAAAATTGTAACAGCGAAGCAGCCAACTAAATGGTTACCGCTTGGTAACTTGTCTTGCAGACTTGTTTTGTGGCTCACATATGATACAAAAAGGGACACGAGGCTTTTCCTGGATTAAGTAGCACTTGCTGTGTTTACATGTTCCGTATAACGATGGGTGAGTAAAGGGAGGTTCCCTTTTTCAAGTATTTGGATTGTGCTTTGGGGACTTAGTTGCCACTGTGCAAATTGTGCTGTAATATTGTACCAAGGATCAGTGAAAGTGTTTTATCTTTTTTAATGTCGTTTGTATTTGACCGGGTTTTATAAGTGTAAGAAAACAGAGTGTTGTATTTTGATCTGAAATTTGTGTATGGTAAAGTAACTTTGCTTTCTGTATTGGAGGTTTGTTGAGAACTTGAATTATTTTATAGAAGGGTACAGACCAAAATTAATTGTCTTAAAGGTGTTTAATAAACTAACCAAATAAAACAATGATGGTTTGAAAACTTGTTAACTGCTTCTTATGACTTTCTCTTTTTAAAAAAAAAAAAAAGGAAAAAGGCAATAGATTGTATAAATGCTGTATCCCACAAGTTTTCTGTTTTATTATTAAACATACCTCCATGCCAGAAGCTTAATCAAAGGGGAAAATCCGGAGGAAATAAGGGCTGTCCGTAAGGGCTGCTGGCCGATGCTCCAGGAGCAGCCCCTGTTCATCTGCAGCAGCTGGGGGGCCGCTCTCCCCTGCACTCGCATGTGTCGCTCTCCTTGCAAGTGCTGCAGCTTTTGTGTGACCTCTAAAAATGGGAGGAAAGAAGGAAACCCCCAAACCAGCTTGCAGCAGCACCACTCCTGAGGATGGGTGCAAGCAGCTCGCTGCAGGGCTGCAGCTCCTCGGCACCGCGGGCTCGCGCTGTGCCCCGTGTGCAGCCTCAAAGCCAGTAGCTGCAGTCTGGACTGGGCACCGTCCTGAAGGGCCAGGGACTGGGGCTGCTCTTGGGAGCAGCTCGAGGGCTGGAGGCTGCCCCGTGTGTTTGGCCTGTGGAAAAGGGCATCGTTTTCTGAGACCTCTCTGCTTTCTCCTCAGGAAAAAGGCGTTGAGGCAGGGCCGAACGCGAGGCAGGAGGCCAAGGAAAGCAAAGGTTTGGGGCTGAATATGGTGAGGAGGGTGACGGGGGGAAGGAAGCCCCACAGCTTCAAAATGAGGTGTATAAACTTAACCTGCGGATTCTCATCAGCTGTTAGCAGCAGGAAGGGTTGAGGGGGCGAGGGTTTGCTGGGAAACCTCTCTGGAACTAGCAGTGCAAATCCCCGGCCCAGGAAAGCCCGGCTCCTGAGCGCTTGGGAAGCCTGAGGCCTCCAGCACAAATGAGGGCTGAGGGGGGTGCGAGGCTCATTTACCCCTGTTGCTGGTTCCTGTGGTTCCGGCTGTGCCGCCGGCTCTGCCGTCCCTGCCCTGCCCGCTGGGATCAAGGAGGGGAGGCTGCACTTGCCTTTATCTTGGCTCCACAGCCTGGAGCTGCAACAGAAAGGGGGAAGGCTGCTCTTGGTTTCCTTGACTGTTTGTGTGCAGAGGAGATAGAACTTGCAATTCTCTTCCCCTCTTTCTCCTTAAAATTTCTTCTCTAAAGTGCCACAGAAAACGTGGGAGCAGTTCCTCAAGCCAGGAGCGCTTTTGGCTGAGGCCACGCAGTGCCTTTACAGAGTAGCAGGATCTCCTGCTTGACCAGCGCTGCTGTCGGGTCCTCCCCTGCACTCAGGACAGGCTGTTTTATTCCAGGTGAAGAAGGGGAAGAGAGAAGGTCGTGTGGAAGAGCAGAGAATCCAGGCAGCAGCTGTGACTGAGCAGGTAAATGGTCCTGACCCCCAAACTCAGCAAGGAGGTTTCCACCTCATCCACCTCTTTCCCATCTCGCTGCAAATTCTGCCTTTTGGCAGAGCAGTGACTGGAAACGGGGACGTTACTGGAGTGGTGTTGCTGGGCAGAACTCTATACAATCCTTTATTTTTCCTTTGGAAGCTACTCTAAAGCTGGGATGAAAATGCAGAGTCAGTGGGGCTCTGGGAGGGAGCAAAGGGACTCGAGGTGGACAGTGCCGCTGCCCTGGGCAGACCTGGGCTGCTCTTCCAGGTGGAGCCCATGGCAGCAGGGTCAGTGCTGGGTTTTTTGCTTTTTCTCCAGTGTATTTGGCCTCACGCAGGCCAAGCTCCGTCTCGCGTGGCCTCCAGGGGATCGTGAACCCCAACACCATGGGCTGGGCTGAAAGAGCTGCTTAATGAAGAGCTTACGGTAAGAGCCAATGTATTTTTAACCACCAGGATATGCTTATCGCCAGGAAAGGGCAGCAGTACTCCTATCTCTCTAGGGAAGGGGAAGTGTTGAGCGTGACTTTCAGTTTTTTCCAACTTCTTTGCAAACTCTGGGAGGGTTTTTCTTTCTGGGACATGTTGTTGGATTAAACCAGGGAGTTAAACAGGCTTCAACTCTGGGTCACAGGTCAAAAATATTAAGTGCCAGGCCTGCAGTGTTTTTCCACTGCATAGGACGTGTGTTTACCCCGTTTGTGTTCAGGAAAGACCTTTGGAAAGAGCACTTTGAAACTGATCCATGTTTTGCTTTTTATTAATACAACAAAAGTCTGTCCAGAAGCTCCTACTATTTCAGGGCAACTCTGATGTCTCCTGTCCTGAAGAGAAAAGCAGATTCCCCTTGCAGTCCTGCTCCCCACCCTGCTGCCTCTGGAACAGGCAGCACCTCCCTCGAGTGGCTGCAAATATTTGGCAATATATTTGCAATATTCCTTAGCTGCTTTGATTGGAAAGGGGCTGGATACACAGGACCGGCTCCGGCGGGGAGGCCTGTGAAGCTGGTGCGTGGGAGCCGAGGGCTCTGCAGCTCCATGGTGCCCTTGCCGTCCCTAATGCTGCCCCGGGAGGGCAGAGCCTGGCTCTCTACCCGACACACCGTGTAATTCGCTTGCAAAACAGAGCAGAAGGGTTTCTGCTGATTCTCTAAATACCCGCTTGCCTATTTCAGTAAGCGGCAGGAGTCACGAAGCAAAGACTTTGAAATGCTAAAAGCTGCTCGGGGTGTCACTCTGCTCAGACTAATCCCACCTGCATGGAGTGCAGCCCTGAAGCCGCCTCTGTGTCCTCCTCCGTGAGACCTTCCCGCCCCTCTGGGTTCCTCCTCCCTTCCCTAAGGGCTTTTCTCTGTACTGCTGCTCATGCTCCTTTTGCCCAGGTTTAAAAACCTTAGGTCCTGGCCTTGGTCCCGGCTCCATCCAAAGCGGGGCCTGGGCAATGCACAACCCATGGTCACCCCCTTGCTGCTCCCTCCACCTCCCCTTCATCTCCTCCCCCTGCCTCAGCTACATCTGGGCTGCTCCTTCTGCTGTCATGGTGGGGAATATTTAGGGAGAAATGTGGAATTCCCTCATCTGACAGTCCCATACCACATCTTAGAGCTTGCCAAGAGGCACAGGAGTGTTTCTGGCCCTACCTGCTTTGAAGAGCCCACAGAGGAGAGCTGTGAGCACAGTGGTGCCTGGTCCTGGCAGAGGCTTTGGAGACCAGCCTGTTTTCATGGAAATGAGGTTGTTACTCTCGTAGTTTATTTTTGCCGGGACCTGAGCAATTCCTAAATGACTTTTCCATTTTCATGAAGCAATTTGTGAATCACTCGCATGTAAAACCAAGGAGTTAGCAAATGCTGCTTCCCTTTGATGTACGGTAATCTAGCCCTCTCGTTTTTATAACTGCTCTCTGGAATTTTCCATCAGCATCATCTTATTTCAATGAAAATTTCTTTTATTTTAAAATAAAATATTTAATAATATTTAAATTCTTTTTTTTAAAGCAGCAATAACAGCAGAAATACCCTACCTGGTACTCTAAAAGGGAACAGGAAGGTTGTTCAAGCTAAAATGAGGAGGAAAAAAAAAATACCACTGGTTTGCGGCTGCAAAATTGTGTAACACATGCTAAGAAATGAAACCAGGAGGGGACTGAGGAAGAACATTCTGAACCAAACCCTCCAGGTCCGACGTGGGTTCAGCTCAGACCATCTCTGCTCGGAGAAATAGGCCCTGCTCATTGCGGTGCTGTTATGATACCATGTGATGATGATACTTCTTGGAGTTAAAAAGCTGCTATAAACTTTAAACTTGCTATGAACTTGTCTCGGCTCAGAGATGTGGAGTCAGCTTCAGAACCAGGTGTCCCACTGCTCCGTGCAACATTTAGAGCCTTTCCCTACTTGTCCATGCCGAATGCCACTTATATGCTGCAGATAGCAGCCTCCTGATGGACACAAACAGCAATCTGTTAATTTCCTGTGGCAGGTGCTTTTAGTTTTTGCTCTTTGCATCCCTGTGTTGTTATAGAGTCACTGCCCCAAAGATGGGCTTTCTTGCCTAATTACATTTAAGAGCAAGCTAGGGGTAGCACAGCTGTTGCCTACTTTACCCTAGGGTTTTGCAAGGAAGGAATTATAGAAGAAATGAGTTTGAACTCGAAGTTTTTGTTGTTTCCACTTTTTCAGCACTGTGGCAAGTGTGGGGGGCACCTTCCCCCAGGATTTCTCTAGGAGGGTCAGTTCTGGGGCTGTGATTCTGGGAAACGTTGGCTCTTCCTTTCTGCTTGTGTTAAACCATCTGGAAAATACCATTCTCTGAAGCAGAGGGCATTAGAATAACCTAACTTGATGTGGAGACCATCGTATTGCCCATCTGTTTCCCCGTGTTGCTTTCTAGAGAACATCTGGAAGGACCGAATCTTCCATGAGGTCTTTCTGCTTCCAACATGTGACAGACGTTGCTGTGAAGGGCTTCTTTGGGGTTCTGCATGTGTAAGCAGCACCAAGGATGCCAATTAAGGCCCCAGTTAAACACATTTAGGGCTGTGCAAAATCTAGTTCTTGCCAGTCGGGGTGACTCCTATGCAGCTATGACGGGTTTATTCCATTTGCAAGTCAAAACAAGTTTCTCTTCTCCTTTGGAGGTACCTCATTATCAAGATCATCCTTATTGCTACACCCGCTACCCTTGCCTATAATCTTTTGGTATTTGCACTTTCCTGGCACGGTCCTGATGGGCAAAGCAGAGCTTGCATGTGTGATAAGTGTAGCGTAAAGGACTCTTCTTATTAGCACTGGGTGCTGTGAATCATAGGATGATTAAGTGATTTGCCCAAAGCGCAGAGAAGATTTAGTGTTTCTGCACTGTGGTTCCAGGAAATCATGAGTGCCACCAAAATCAGAAATATTACCTAAAAAATATATCAGAAATAGTCATAAATAGCAGAGATTTTGAGTTAATGGTAATAGCTTGAGCTCCAGCATGTTTAATTTTTTTCTTCCATACTCCTGAAAGCTTGATAGCGGTAAAATGGGAACAGAAATCATCATATAATGAGAAGCTACCCAGAAATCTGTAGAACTCTTGGACTCTGGCAGCAAGGCAAGTCTTCATTGGCATATTCTGCCCTTTTCTCTCCTTGCTGTCTACTGAGCTCATCACTAACCAGCAACTGAGTTTGGGCACCCAGTGAGGCTGCTGTGGAAGGAGGAAGCGTGAAGGAGATGAGGCTGTCCCAACACTTGAGCCTTCCTTCCTTTCTGTCCTTGCTCTTTGCTCATCGTTATCCTCGGCTCTGCGGAATCTCTGTGCCGTTGTCCGCGTGGCTCCGAGTGTGGGGACATACCCTGCACTTCTGCTTCCCTGCTGGAGGCTGCGTCGCCGCTTGGGCCAAGTGCAGCCGCCCCGCGCTCGGTTCACATTCCCGGGGCTGGTTGGGAGCAAATGCCGCCGTGCTCCCCTTGGAGGCTCCTTGTACAGCTATTATGCAAAGCCCATGCAAACCTGAGCTCCTCCCGGGGACAGGAGCCGTGCGTGGTGCCCCTTGGATGGCTCAGGGGGCCCTGTCGTGCAGGTTGACAGGCTGCTGTGAGCCACGTCCTGACCTGTCCCCCTTCCCCGTGGCAGAGGCACTGGGTTGGGACACAGCTCCCCACCTCAGCTGTCACGTTTACGCTGGATATTTCTGTGGGACGTGCTCACGCTGCGCTCTCGGCCTCCAGATTTGGGGCAGCTCTCGCGTAACTTTCTTGCCGGGGAAGCCCCACGGGCCGCTCGTAGCAGGTGTGTTGGCACTGCCCGTGTTGGCACTGCCTGCGTTGGCAGCGCTGCACGTTCCCGCCGTGGTTTATCCTGCACAGAGCTCCCTGTGCAGGCAGGTAACCTGCTCCAAGTGCCTCGGCGCCGCATGCGGACAGGCTGTTTCCCAGCGGGGTCATTGCTCAGCAGCTGAACGTGGCTCGGCTGTCCCGGCCCTGCCAAGGCTGATCTCTATCTACGGCTTCTGCAAGGCAAGCTGTGGAATGCGAGTTATTCCGGTGTGTTTGCAGGTCTGTGCTGAGGAAGAGATCCCGGCAGCTTGATGCTTCTGCTTCCCAGTGACTCATGGTGATTGTGCAGGTCGTGTTGCCCCACCGCGCCGAGATATGAAGTGCTGGGGTTTTGCAGGATGCATTTCTTTTGTAAAAAGACACAGGGCAGCCACAGCGCTTGTGTGTTTGCGTGTGTATATGTGATTGTGCCTGTAGTAGGGATGTGGTGTTCCAGTGGTGATCACACCCTGCTTGGAATCCAATTTTTCTTCCAAAAATCTGCCCCCAGATCTGTCACTAGGCAAACAGGGCGTCCCCTCAGGCGTGTTGTGCTGCTCATGGGCTTGCAGAAGGAACTCGTGACTGCAGACAGCTCTGTTAGCGCAGCAAGCTAATGGATATCGAGCTGCTTTCTACGTGCTTTTATCTCAGGTGTGCAGGGTAATCCTTAGCTTTTGCTTAATAACCCAATAGCCAAGGAACGGTGGGAGAATTGCTGGATAATTATACGTTTGTTTGATGGAGTGCACATAAGTGACTGCAAATGCTTGCAAATCTTAATAACTCCCAAAGTTGCGTGCCCGTCGGTCTGGTTAGATGTCCTTTCTGCTCTGCTGCTGAACAAAGGAGGCAATTCTAGCAGTCACCTAAGCGTGAGGGACTCGGTGGCTTCCTTAAGCAAAAGCTGTGAAAAACAGGTAGAAAAGTCTCCCCCAGGCAGCTCTGAGGGGCCTGGAGATGCCCTGGTTCAGCTTCAGTTCCCCCTGGGGACAGGGGTGAGCCAGGAGGGCCGTGAGGAGCATAGGGAGAGCTTGGTTTGAGAGGATGTCGGGGTTCGGACACCTCTGCCTGCCTCAGCCTGGCTGGCGCTGCAGAAACCTCTGCTCACCCCCAGAACCAGCTTCAGAAAACACGTTGCTTCCTCTACCAGTTATCTGGGACTCTCCCATTTTCTGCATTTTTGTACTCGGCTTGACCATGGTATCTGACTGATGTCCAGTTAGTCAACGTGACTAATATTTCTAATATTTGTCACCTCCTGTGAACTAAATATATTCTGAATTTTGTTTACCCTGTAGTATTTCTTTTCCTCTCTGATGTGACTCCTTCCAGGAGGAGGAGAGGGCGGGAGTCCCTTTGTCCTGAGGCAAAATAAATAAAATCTGTGCTCTTGCCATGTTTGGGTCTATATATATCTCTGGTACACAGAGGAGTTATCAGCTTGGGACTTGGCATGCTGAGGGTAAATAAATGAATTTACAGTAAAGCCTGGTTATTGTTTTTGAAGACCTATTGAAAGGAGAAGGCTGCTGTTAATTTTCTCTTGTAATCTCATTTCAAGATGTGTAGCTTGGAGAGGGCTGTGGGGAAGAGGCCTCTAGTTTTATCTCCCCCTCTGGCCTAAAAGCAGGAGGAAGGGGCAGGTCCTTGAGCCCAAATGGGGCAGAAGAAGCTCACAAATGGGGTGGGAGCTGGTGGGTCCTGGCCCGGGCAGGAAGGGGCCGCTGGCCGCGTTGGCCCCTTGGCAGGAGGGAGGCCACAGAGGCGGCCAGAGTGGCTTCCTGCTGCACGCAATGGCCCCAGTTGCCCCGGCCAGCCCAGTGTCGAGGCCCCGCGCGCGGCCGGGAGGACGTGGGGCTGGGGGACACGTCCTGGAAGGAGAAAGCCTGGACGGAATCATCAAGGGGTTAAAGTAGCCTGGATTTCTATAGGGAAGCTAGTCTGTAAATCTCCAGCTGTCTCCGGATTTGGGTCGGGTTTCTCTCCAGTTGTACCCAGCGAGTATTATTTTGTTGCAGTAAATACTTTCATCAGGCCAGTTTTCAGGGATTGCGTGCAGGATCTAGGGCCTCAACTCTTGGATTTCTTTCCCCTCACCTAGGAAGTGCGTGAGAGCCGCAGCCACTGTGACCTGTGTGTGCCGGGGCGAGTGGGAAGGTGAGCAGCATTGCTGCCCTTTGGAGACCTGGACACCAGTGAGAAAATACCTGCTGCTTTCTGGTGTAGACACGTCCACCGAACCGCACCTATTTGGATTTTAACATCCTTTTGTTGTTTTCTGACTCAGAATAACACCCACTCCCTGCAAACTGGCGCTACAGCTGGGAGAATATTCCAAAGATCTACCTCATGGATACAGGTTAGGAGTATTTTTCTCGAGCTCTACTGAAGATTTCCAAGGCAATCTCAAGCATACCTTGGGAAGATTCTCCCTCCCCGCTCTCATCCTTTGGGATCAGATTGCATCTGGCTCCGTTGCTTTGTCAGCCTTTAGATAATTTACTGTTTCCATCTCTTCCAGCATGATCTATATGATCCTCTCCAGGGACACTTTAATGTGCGGAATAAACTCCCTCATCTCCCACACTGAGGCAGATCGTTAACCGTAGCCAAATCTACCCCTTTTTCTCAGTAAATTATCCCTTACTGTCCCCTCCTTCCTTTCTTTGGTTTTAACTAGCAACCTCATGAAATGTCTGACTCCTTGCTTTTTCTAGGGAAAATTTTTAAGCAAAACCACATTGAGAGACCCAGAGCGGCGCAGACTCGCACACCCACCAGCACTGCTCGCTCGCAGACACCAGCAGCCAGCTCACAGAGACAGGCTTAGCGAGAGCTACAGTGACGTAAATCAACACCCAGAAGCATTTATTAAATTACCCAGATATATACACAGAGAGACAGGCAGATGGGTTAAGGCTGCAGTTTTGCTGGGGGATGAACGAAAACAACACTCGAGTGCCCAGGGAAGAGGGTTTGGGAAAAGCAGTGGCAGAAGCAGCACCAGATATTAAAGGTGATGCTTCCATTCACTATTTTTTTTTTAAACTAACTGGCTTAACCTAAGAAATGTCAAATGCTGCTGCAAGCCAAATGTTAACTGATCTGCTCCCATCATTGAGATCGGTGTGAAAACAGTGCAGCAACAGTGCAGTGAATTTCCTCAAATCATTCCCTCTTCCCCAGCCATGAATGATTCCAGGGACTGCGTCCCTAAACGCCTGCCGTTACCTCTATTTGCCCCTTCATACGCAGGACATCCATCCCGCCAGCTTCACTCAACAGCTCCTTCATTTCTCGTCCCGCAGTTAGAATCGGGATATTGTTGGGAACTGCTCAGAGCTTCGGTTTGACTGCAGAGCAGCTGAGAGGCCCCGACCCTGCTGCTGACAGCGCAGCTGGACCCACGCTCTTCCCTTTGGTCCCGTCACCCGCACGGACCTGGATGTGGTAGCAAGTGTCACCTGATACCTGCACCCGAGCCATCGCTGCCGGAGCCAGCCGATCCACCGCTTGCTTTTCTCCGGCAGCTGCAGCACCCCGGGCGCTCGGAAGGGCTTCCTGAAGGGCCTCCAGAGCTTGCGCTGGGCAGGTTGGGCTTTTGCTGCGATCTTGCATCTTTTGGCATCGTATCTTCATGTTTTCTGCAGCCTCAATGAAAAGCTCCACCAGGACGTGCTCCTCTTGGCCTGTTGCTTTCATGTTATGTAAAATAGCCATGTGTACTGGAAGGCAAATTGATACACCATAAAAATGTCTCTATTTTGCAATCTTGTGGTAGCCCAGAAGCTTTGATTTTTGTGGTCAGCCGCAGCCTTGGGCACTGCCAAAACTATCTGTATTTCTTTGTCTATTCTCTTGCCTTTATTTTTTTTCCTGATTATGGTATTTGAGGCGTTTATTCTAGGTACAGAGACCCGCTGTCTGTGTGGGTGAAGGCCACTGTCACTGACCATCTGCTCTCTTTACAGAGCTCTCCAGCGTCGTCTTCATGCTCTGGGGACTGTCAGCTGGGGCCCATCCTAAGCAGATCCCTGCCATTCCTTACCTGCTGTTTCCTCTTGGTCTGCAGAGCCTTCAAAGACATTGTTTCCAATAAATCAGCCATGCCCAGCTGAGGGACAGGTGGAAATTGTTAGTATAATAACACGTGTAATTACCCAACACAGCCAAAGCCCCATTTTTAAAATTTGTATCTGAGAGAGAGCATGAAAGAGAACAGTGTGCTAAACTGATGCTAACTGTGTGCTATTCCTCACCAGCAAATTTGTGGATACAGCAAACTTGCCAATAATCTTGATTCTCTTTCACACTCTGCATTTTTTCCTGATCTTTTAAAAAATAATCTAAGTCCTTCAGCATTTTTTCCACTTCTGATTTCACTTCCCTGCTGTGTTGTCTCAGTGAGCACAAATGCACTTGCCTGATTTCAGACTATCTTTTTCTTTCTTAGCGTTAAGTCCTAACAGTGCATTCTGGATAGAAGAAAACTCACTGCTTAAGGTGTTACCCACTTATGAAACAGCAGCTACTAGCTGGGGATGGAAGGATGAGGTAGCAATAATGTAAACAGTTTAACAGAAATTATGTCTTTTCACCAGGTGACAGTTTTTTCATACATCTGGTTGGAAGTAAGTGCTAAAGTAAGAAAAAGAACAGGAGCCTGACAAGGTTTGTTGGCAGCTCTTTATTTTTCCAGGGCTTTTTCCATGCCTGGGCATGTTGGTAGCCCTAGAAGAAGGTAGAGGTTGGTGAGGGAGCAGCTTGTGGTTTATACCTGCTGTTGTGAAGGGTGGCTGCATGGAGAGGACAGCGGGGATCTTAGCTGCACCGATAGGGAACAGAGGAGGGGAGAGGAGCGGAGCTTTCGGCTTCCCCCTTCGCTTCGTTTCTTCTGCTGGCTTCCTTCCTAACCACTTGTCTGTCTATTTTAGATGCCTCTGCATCTCTGTGTGTTCAAATTAGACTTCAGGCTTCCTCTTGCCGCTTACTGAAGTTCCTTCACCCCAGCAAGTCTGTTCGTGCTCCTTCCATTCAGATACACTTCATGTGCTCAGAGCAGAGCTGCAGCTTCGCAGGATGCACTAGGATCAGCTGAGGCTGCCAGGCTGGAGCCGGGCAGGAGCGCTGTGCACATCAGCAGATGGCAGGCTCCTTCTAGCAATTGATCCATCAGCCCGTTCCTACACACGGACACCTGCACCGGGACATCTCATGACGGCAGGTGGGGAAAAAAGTGGATTTCTGCATCATACAAGTGTGTGTTATGCTGGGAAGGAATCCAGATACCTTTGTGGCCCGTCTGCATGGAGTGCAGTTAGCCCCTTAACGTAATGTATATCACATAGGAGCGGGACACGGTGACCACATGGTGCTGGTATGGAGGAGGAATGGGAATGATGAGATTTCCAAGTTCCCATCCAAGCCTGAAGATGTTCTCCAAAATAAGATCATTAGGCTCAGGCAGGAAGGTGATGAGAAATTTGGGGAAAAGGAAGTGATGCCGGTAAATGCAATATTAGTTTCATGTAAATATCTATGGTCAAATGGTGCCCTAAAGAAGCACTTCCTTCCCATAAAGCATCTATGAAACTGCTCCTTATATGGTGGGAGTTTTTTTGGTTTGCTTTTTGTGCTTGTCTTCTGTGTTATAAGCTAGCTAGGTTTTTAATGTCCATCACTCCTTTTGGGAAACAATCCTGTTTCCCGAGGTTTTGTGTATCCTCCTGACAATGGCAACCAACAGTGGCGGCCCCTCGGGCACTATTGATGCAGCATCTCTTTCATGTTTCATATGTTTGCTCGAATTTGCTGTATTCCCCAGTTTCCCCACAGAATAGTTTTAAAGTATTTTTAACAATGCTGCATTGTTATGAAAATGAGCTGACTAGTGAGTCTGATAGCAGGAATTTGCTCTGAGTCAACAGTGGCCATTTGCAAGCATTGACTAATGAATCCCATAATGTGCCCGGCACCTCGGTGAGTAAGGGAAGAAAGTTCCATTAGCTCCAAAATGCATCCAGGATTCAAATATTAGAGGTATAAATGCTGAATATGAATCCAAAGGACCAATAGTAGCTTTTATTATTATTATTGAGCATCACTTTGAAATCCTGCAGCAGCTACGACACTGCGTGGAGCCCAAAGGGGGACGTTAGGAAGAGCACAAAGCCAGAAAGGCTCGAGTGCAATTTCTTGGGATGTGAGAAGGGGTAGTAGTGTCAGTGTGTTCAGCCTTGGGTCACATTTGCTGCAAACAGCTGTTCCATTTCTCCTGTCCAGATAGGGTTTTTGGTTGCCCCGGCCTGGCAGGCAGTGTGAGGTTTCCTACCTCCATCAGTTCATGTTGTGCTGAGTTGATTTCGGAGAACACCTGCAGCCCTTGGAGAGCAAATTCAGTGAGGGCTGCAAACACTCCGTCCTCTGAGGCCTGGTACTGCTCTGCTTGGCAAGGGCTGCTGGTGGTGGCACTGCCTGGTGCAGAATTCCCCTGGATTTCAACACTTCCATGCTGTGGATGTCCTGGGGTATGCTTCCTCCCAGGTAACACGAATGTGTTCATGGTTATGTTTCATATACAGCTTTGGTTTTTGTTACCTTCTTTTGTTACCTTCAGTGCAAGGTGAGTTGAAAACATGTACTAATTTGCTGGAAAATTCACTTGAAATCACTTTTTACCTGCAGTCCTCCCATTACAAACCGGCTGCCCGGAAGGACAGTTGCAGTGGATTTAAAGCAGTGCATGAATGGGTGGTGAGTTTGCTCAGATTTTCACCCAAATAATGACAGGGGCAGCAGTTCACACTTCTGAAGCGCTGGTGCAGGTCCCTTGTGTGCCAATACTACTCCTGCTGTCACTGCTATTTGTACCAGAGCGGTGCCTCCGGCCAAACAAGAGCAGGACTCCCTTGGACATCCCAGGGACTCGAAGAAACAGCCGGTTCCTGCAGGAAGAAAGCTCACATCAAAGCAAAGAGGTCCTTTTAAATTTTAGTTTAGACATCGGTTTGTTTTTCATAGCAGGTCCACATTTATTTATTTTTTATTTATTTATGAATAAATCTAATTTTATTTCAGTATAATGTGTGTTTCTATCATTCATCCCAAGCAGTAATGTGGGATACGAAGCTTAGTGGGGACAGCCTGTAATGTTCAATGCATAATGACCAGACAGTTCTTTGAGATCAGAAGGTAAATCACTACCAGTGCTAGGAGAGAGTGACATTTTTACAAAGGAATTTTGTCTTACTGTTGGCTGTATCATTCCTGTCATTAAATGAGTATATTCTAACCTTAGCTAAGCTGCGTAATTCTGTGCATCATGCAATAAACTGGCACTTGTGAGTGCTCCACAGACTCCCTGCGTCTTTATGGGTAATTTTGATGCTAGCATTCAAGGAAGGTATCCATAGAGCTTGAAAAGCAATTGATACGTTACTAACATGTGCCTTCGTGCAGGTGTCTAAATAGCAATTCCCATGTCAGCTGCACGCCGGCTGTGTAAGGGGGCAGGCAGCGCGCGCTCCCGGGAACCGCTCCTGCATCCTCCTCGGCGCTCAGCGCTGAAGCTTTCGTGGCAAAGGCTGCCCAGGCCCTGCAGCCACAGCTCAGCGTGCGGGCGGGAGCCTCGGCTGCCTCCAGCGCGGCCGTGGCTGCCGGACGGGAGCATTTGTGCTGGGCCGGCTCGCGGAGCCGCTCAGAGCTGCCACCGCCGCCGTCTCTCCTTGAGGACTGCTGCGCTGAGCGGAGCTGACAGGGCTCCACTGCAGGGACACTGTGGGGGGAAAAGGTCTCCTCGTCACGGGCACCATCCCTTTCCCAGTCTCCCTAAATGAGCGATGGGATTAAGTTTACTACGTTTTATGCTTTGTCCATCAGGTAAACAGCTTCTAATGCCTTGACCTTAGCAACAGCCAGTGAAATGACTTCCACCGTTTAGCAACACGCACACATATTTATTTGGTGCTGCTTGCTCAAAACAAGAACTGGGAAACGAGAGCTGAGTGTCACCACTACCGTTGTCTGCTGGGGGGAAAAGAGAAGAAAAACCACGGAGCGGCGGTGCCATTCCGCTTTGCTCGGCATCCATATTGCACAGAGCCGGACACCAGCCCCAAGGTGCCGGGGGCGCTCCCGTTTCCGCGGGTTCCGGGGGGCAGCGGGCGCCCGCTCCCTCCTGCCCCGGGGGCCGCGCGCTCGCTCGGCGCTGAGGTAACCGCGGCGGGGGGGGCCCCCCCCCCGGCGGCGCGGGGGGGGGGCCCCCCCCCCCCCCGCGCCCGGGGGGGCCCGGGGCGGGGGGGGGGGGGGGGGGCTCCCTCCGCGGGCGCGCAGGTGCGCGCGGCCCCGCCCGCCCCGGGGCCGCCTCCTCCGCAGCTTCCCTCCCACCCTCCCTCCCTCCCTCGCTGCTTCCCGCGCGGGCACCGGGGGGACGGGGCGGGACCGCCGCCCCGCTCGCGGCCGCGGAGCTTCCCGCGCGCCTCGCGCCGCGGCCCCCTCCGCGGCCATTGACGTCAGGGAGGGCGGCACGTGACCGCGCGGGAGCCAATGGGCTGAGGGCGGCGCGCGAGGCTCCCGGGCGCGCTCGCCCCGCGCCTCCCGCTCCTCCTCCTCCTCCTCCCCCCGCGGCGGCGGCGCGCGCGGGCGGGCGCGCTCGCGCGCACTCACACGCACCCGCGCTCACACTCACACACCCCACGCGCGCGCACCCCCACGCAGGCACCCGCCGGCGCGCACACGCACCCATCTACATGCCCGCGCGCGCGCCCGCCGCACGCACTCGCGCACACGCCCCGGGGGGAAGGAAGGAGCCGCGGCCGGACGCCCCGCAGCCCCCGCCGCCGCCTTTTGTCTGCTGCCCCCGCCGCCCGCCCGCCCTCCGCGCCGCTCCGCTCCGCGCGCAGCCGCCCGGCTCCATGGATGCGGCGCGCTGAGAGCCGCCGCGGCGCGGGGCGCCCGCCCGAGGACACAGCTGAACTTTGAATAAGGATTTTTTTTTTTTAATCGTCTCCCCTTCCCCCCTTTATTTTTTTTTTTTCATTTTTTTCTTCTCTGTGGCTGAATCCCTTCCCCCATCTTTTTTTTTTTCTTTTTTTTTTTTCCGCCTGCAGCGTGTTTTAGTCTGCTGTGTGGGGTTGGATTTCATTTTTTTATGTGTATATATATATATCTATACCTAGCTAGCTAGCTCTCCCACCTATAGGAACCTTCCTCCGCGAGGCGGCTCGCGCCGAGCACGATACAGCCCCGCAGGCTGCTATGGATTTTAACGGCAGCTCCGGCGGGGGCAGCGATCACAGACAGCTCGAGGAGAGCAAGCCGCTGCTGGGGGAAATGTCCGCGACGGAGGGGAATAAAATGGGTGCTGCTCCGTGCCGGCGGGCGCTGCTCCACTGCAACGGCATGAGGTACAAGCTGCTGCAGGAGGGGGACATCCAGGTGTGCGTCATCCGGCACCCCCGGACATTTCTCAGCAAGATCCTCACCTCCAAGTTCCTGCGGCGGTGGGAGCCGCACCACTTGACCCTGGCGGACAACAGCGTCGCCTCGGCCACGGTAAGAGGCGCCGCGGGCCCCCAGGCCGCCGCCGCGGGGGCTGCGCGGCCGCCGCGGCCGTTGGTGCTGTCGCTGGCGGCCGTTGGTGCTGTCGCTCGCGGCCGTTGGCGCTGAGGGGGCGCGCGGCGGCCGCGCTGCCCGCAGTGTCTTTACATACATATACATATATATACATGTCCGTGTATACGTGTGTGTGTGGGGGGGGGGTGTAATAACTTAAGGGGAAATCAGGGCACTTTGTGGCAATTTTTGCCGCGCTCCCCAAGCGCCTCCCTCGCCCTGAGCTGTGTGGGGCTGTGCTGGGGGGGCTGCCTTGGGGTGAATCCTAAAGCGCCCTGTGGCGATTTGCCATCTTTATAATCCTGCCGATGCTTAATCTTGCACTTACAGCTTTTATTATTATTATTATTTTGACCAAATCGATTTATTTTTACCGCCTGGCCCCCCCTCCCTGCTAACGCTGACAGGAATCCGGGCTCGAGCGGTTCCTTTCCCAAAGCCAAGCCTGCAGATGCCCACGGACATCTGGGCAAAGTTGGAGGTGGGGAAGGTAGAGGATGCTTCTAATTTGGAAGCAAATGCTCGGGTTTTGCACGGCAGCTGCCCTGCTGTCTTTCAGGCCTTGTTTTGGGTTCGGATTTGGCGGTCGCGTATCCTGCCCAGACGCTGACAATGTGGTCTTAAAACATGGAGATTCCTTCAGGGTTTTCCTCCTAGTGGAAAATAACGCAAGAGGAAAACGTACGGCCGTAATATCAACAGCAGTCGGAATGTGCAGAGGCAAATGCAGGCTTTAAAAATGTGATTTATATTTACGGGTATAACTTAAAATTCCACTGGGCAATATTACTGGAACATTTATACTATGTGATGTGGCTACACCCAGATTTAGTCTGGTAGCAATTAACACAGCTCACAAAACATGTTTTACACCGATTTATAACCATACAGAACTTCGGTTACGCTCTTTTTTTTGATTTATATGCAAATATCTCTTTTTTTTCTGAATGGTTTCATTCCGGCCTTCCTACAGGACGCTCCTGACATGAGAGTGCAAATTGGCTTTTATGTAGGTTTCTATTAATGGTGGATTTAAATAGGTCTCAGCCAGCCTGTGATGTGCTTGGAGTTTTTTTTTTTTTTTTTTTTTTTTAAACACTTTGATATGGAGACACGTAGTAAGTGTCTCTTCTGCATCATGCTCTGCTACAGACTATTCAAAGCAGGTTTCATTGGGAGCTGCTTTAACCTTCAGGTAGGCTGGCTGCCTGTTGGCTCCGAGTTCCCCTTTGGTGCTTGCAAAGCTGCCACAGTGAGATCTTCACCTGTAGTTTCCACCAGACTGTGGAAGATGTTGCGAGGGGAATGTCCTTCTTTGAAGGAACTGCTGTAAAACGGGAGGACGAGTCAACGCTGGAGAATACCTGAAAAGACACGAGCACGAGTAGTTTTTGCAGTTCGTGGTTCTGGTAGGACACCATCCGTGCAAAGGGGAAGTTGAGTGTCCTGGCAGTAGCCATAACTGATTACTGCTAAAAAAAAAAAAAAAAAAAAAAAAAGACACTGGCGGAGAGAAATGGGATTCTGCTACAGACATTAATCTCTGTAATACAACAGTGCTAGACGTGAAGCTGTATTTGTACAGGAGACGTCGAAATCTGCATCTGGCAGTGTCACCAAAGAGACAGTCGCTGAAAAAATTGAGAGAGTCCTGGATGGTAGTGCTTTAATTAAAATGTGGTGTGTTTTCATTCCTCATTATTTTGAGTATGTGAGTGGCAAGAAGATACCAAAGCACTGTACGTACCACTGTAGGCTCCATTTTTGAGCAGTGCTCTTCGTGCTTGGTCTTGCGCCTTATCATTTTTTTCCAGCACTAACTCACCAAGTAAATACAGCGTTTACAGAAATATCTGTTCTCTATTATTTCAAGTACTGTCTTTGATTTCTAGGGAGTAACTAGGGGACAAGGGTAAGATCCAGGTTCACTCGCTGCCTGAACGTGTGGATATCTTTTTGACGTCATATTGAGCTTTTCCTCTCTTGTACCTGCAAAGGTGTGATTTAAGCAGAATATATAGAATATAGAATACTTACAATTAAAAAAGTCAAAGTGGAAGGTGGACATAGTATCAAAAATACCTGAAAACCTCGATAGATCTTTAAATATAACTAGCTTGGTTTGCAAGAGCTGTAGAAAAATATCCATACCTTCCATTGAAAGTCTGAGCATTGGGAACATTCAGCAGTTATCACAAGGTCATTTTTATACGTAGTGCTTTCCACAATCAAGGTACTTTATGAACAGCCACTAATTAATCTTCGCATCATCCCTTTGCAAATCCTCTGGCACGACGAGTTTTACTGCATTCTGTACAACATGAATAAAATTGAACAGGAAAATAACATGGCTTTGTTTTGCATTTGAAAGCAAAAGCTGTAATGACAGCTAAATCCAGATCTGAAGAATTATGTCCGTGAATACCGTGGATAAATTGTTTGTTAATTCTAGATACTTGCCATCCTTTGTATGGACACTTGATACATACTTGAATTGAAGTCTTTCCACACAAGCTCTTTCTTATCATACTGGGGCCACAAAATAGCAATTAGCATTACTTTGTATGTTGATTATTCACAGGTATTTCTTTCCACTGATAGATACTGTGTATGCCCACATATAAATAACATTAATGAGACAATACCTGCAGTTTCTTTTGCAAGAGGTAATGACTTCCGTTGTTTAATTAGGCAGTTATATTTTATGTCTGGCAAGATAGTTCTCCTTAGCGGGAACACTGCACAGGAATGTAAAGGCAGAAGTGTTTAAGCTATCTTATTCCTAAAAAAATGTAAGGAGGAAAAATAATTTTCTGTACAATAGGCTTTCCTAACTGTATCAGAAGTGACTTTAAATTAAAATAACCCTGTATGAATCAAAAAAGATTAATAACATTAATTACATTCTGAATTAGTATTCATGCTTAACTAATAAATGGAAATGTATTAGCTCTTACAGTGGAGAACTTCTTAGTTTAGGTATTTGGACTTGATTTACATATTATTTTCATTGTTTGCTTCACTTTTCTCATCTCTCGAAGCTTGAGTTACTTAGGAATAGTACAATTTCACCATTACAGTTTGCCCAATACTCATACATCTTGTATAGGCTTTTATTGTGGTGCTGGTAAAGGTTGTTTTTTTTTTAATTAAATGTCAAAGTCCCAGTAGGAAGTTTCGATATTTACAAACTCTGTTTGCCAGACAACAGCTTGCTGGGGAATGAACCTGACTTTCTTCTCCATGGGAAGAATAATGTTTGTTTTCATAAACACTTACGAAATCCAAATATAGTGCCCTTGCTATATGTGTATATATATATATATATATAGAAAATTTTTTTAAGTAGGCTCTAGACTGGCACAGTTTGAAGGGCAGCGATAGTAAAAAAAATAGACGGAAATAAAAATCCCATTTAATAGTCCTTTTCTGAGTTCTTGTGTGAAGAAGACGCTGTCGCTATCTTCAGCAAAAATGCTAGAATTCAGTTGTAAATAGCAGTAAGGTGGCAGGCATAACTAAACTTCTGTGCTTTTAATATCCTTTTGCCTCATCTCTTTCAAGTCTCTGCTCTTTTCTATTTTATTCTGTTTATTGCAGCAGTTGGGAATAGATGCTTGGGACAGTGGTTTTTAAAGTACTGAGCTACAAGGAAGACTTGAGCTATAGATGGGCAGCAGGAGAAGAATAAATAATTTTTGCTAGCTCAGGATGACCTCTCTAATTCCCATCTGGGAAGATAGGACATAATTGAGACCATGAAGTTACTCATTAATATCCCTGAAGGAGGTGGAAAGTTTGGCTTTTTATATCTGTTTCACATTTCTTGGCTTCGGCTTTATGGGTAAGGTTAATATAATATAACGTTATAGTCAAAGCTGATGACAGCCTTGAAAAGCTTTGGGTTGCTTTTAAATCTTGTTCTGTGCAAAAACGCTGTATGAGGACAGGGTTTTATTGACAAAATAACTTATCAGAAATATTTTAAAAGTAAGAACGTAAGTAAATAATGTCGGAACCTCCATTTATGTTTTTCTAGCAAAAATGATCATATACAGTTTTAAATGAGGCAGGGTTAAATGATCTGTTCTGAATAAGACAAGTGGAATAGAAAATGGTGTGTTGATTGCTTTTTCAAAATTTCAGTAAATCTGCTAGTGTATTTCGTCACTCTATTACATGTTCTTTTCCTTCCTTCTTCTTGTACAGACGGAGCAAAAATTCCTATCAAATAAGACCTTTGTTTACTTTAGCGCAGGTTTCTATTAGTTAGAAAAACACGCTTTTAAAAATTAAATTTCCCTCAAAAAACAATTAGCTCAAAGGGGAAACATTATGCAGAACTAAGAGGTTTCAAAACAATCTTATAAAGAGATTTTTTTAAAACCTCCCTGAAAACGGAATGCCATACCATTACCCAGATTCTAAATAAGATGGTAATGATTTTACCTCCCATAGTAGTAGTAGCAATAGTAAAATAAACACTGTTCAACAAACCAAATGCTGGCCCTTTGGTCCTATGCTGAGTGAATTAAAACTGGCTTAATTGCCCCCCTTCATTGCACCTAACAAATAAATATGAACACGTAAATAACTCAGCAATTTAAGATGATTTCTTTTCAATCCACTGTAAAATTGGAGTGCTGAATTACAATACAATTTGTTTTCTTTGTTTTGTAGTGAAACTGATTTTCTCATTTGCTAAGAAGTAGCACATGTAGGTTTTAGGTGTACGTCTTTTTGTCTCTTCTGAGTATCATGTAACCCTGTTGGTAACCCTCTTGCCATCTATCAGATATTTTTGTCAAGCACATCAGAAAAAGCATTTAAAAAATGTGTATTTAATATTTAATTTCTACGCAACCCTGGATATTTTAGATGTTTTGCAAACTGAGGCCAAATTATCCCTGTAATTTATGCTCTTGAAATTTAGATTCTCATTTCAGTTCATCTTGAGGGATGACATACATCTATAGTAACAAAAACTCTATTTTCTTTATAACTCATGGATTTAATGGGTTATTCTGTTGTGACAACTTATTGCTGTATTAATCCATAGTTAGATGTTAGAAGAAAAGTAAAGCTAAAATGGTATTTCTTTATAACTTTTTCTAAGGTCTGAGTATTTAGTTGCTGAAGTGGTCAAAAACACAGTTTATTTGTAAGTCAGCAATGTTAAGGTATGTGTTTATATGTCACAGGGGTTATATAAAATATGAGAACAGAAGCTATATTCATTGATAGAGTGAGAGCTCTTAAGGCCATTAGTGTTAACACCTAGCCAGCGAATTTCATATGTTTAGGACCGTAAATAAAAAGGATACTCAGAAATACTTGTGCTTCAGTTTTCTTGTTGGCCGCAGAGTACCAATGTTGTGGTAGCCACTGTGCTGGTCGTAGTCCCCGTGAGACTCCTCATCGCCTTAGTCACACTGGAATAGCTAGCTAGTGATGGAAAGAGTTTGCTAGATCATCTCAGATGGGCTATGGGCCTTTTAGGAAAGGGTGTACCCAACATGAAAAGAATGTTTGTTTTTCAGAGGTAAAAGGCTAAGGTCAGAGTCCCAAGTGTGTTCATGTTTGGATTTACAGACTTAGGTTTGAATTATTAGGAAATGTAGAAAAAACAGAGGCTTAAGCCTTGGTCTCTCCAAAGGCACTGGCAGAATTGTGTGTGTTGAGGAACGTTTCGGAGGAAGGAGATGGATGGTTAGTATGTTGGGGAGGAAAGATCTTTGAATTGTTTAGTTTGTTGCATGTAATTTAATTATATTTTTGAAGGTTGTAAATAGTATGTGAGGTTTAACGCAGTGCAACAAAATGGCTTCTCATTTCCTTGTATCTTCTGCATTAGCAAGCAGAGCCGACCTACCTAGACGTTTGCTTATCTCCCCACATAGGGTTTATGAAGGAGGAAATCTACCTCAACTTGTTCAAGCATTCTGGAGGCTTTAGAAATAATTCCATTGTGGCTACCAAGGGTAGACTGCGGCATGTTTATTAGTGTTTCCAGCACTGCTAGTTGCATTAGTTTTGTTCTGTGTCTGTAGATGATTATAGAAACGTAGTGTTTAATTCCATATGTAATTGTATGTTTGATGATTAATATATTGACCTGTGTGATCCATAGAGCGCACTTGTGCACATACACGCCCCGAGTAGAAGCGCATTTGCACTGTCTGATGGTGCAGCGTCGTTGGCAGCAGTGCTGCCTTAGGTAGTCCTGCCCCGCGCCCTGCTCTGCGGCTATGCTTGTACCATGTTGCTCTTTTTAGTACTAGAGGATCTTTACAGGGCAGAACCAGCTGGTTTGTCTCTGGTTCTTTCCATACTTCTGTCCTCTTTTGTCTGGATCAAGGAGCTGATCAATCCACTGCGCAGTCTACCAAACTGTTGAGGAAGAAGAATGGGCAACGCGGTATTGCAGCCCAAATCAATTCTTAAATCATTACATAAAATTATCCTGTTTTGCGCAATATTTTAGAATGCCAGGGCAATACCAGGAAAGGGAAAAGGCTCTTGTAAAGCATATATTACAATTGAACATGCCAAAGCTGAGTGAAGTTTTAGCTTTTGCTGTTGCAGAGAAAAAAAAAATGAAATCAGCACCAGATGCCAAATTAAAAGGTTTTCACTTTATATGTTTAAAAATTATTAGAATTTAAAATTATTGTTTTGTGGACTTTGTAGCTAGTACTTCCAGTAGTTACACTTTGAACATTTGCAGTGATTTCCTTGACTTTCTTAGGCCATCACGTGACTGATGGGATAGGGGCAATAAGGTGAGAAATGCACAAGCAAATAAACCTCATCAAAGCATAACATGCTAAGCGAAACATACAAAAGCACAGGCTGTGTAGTCCAGAGTATATGGTAAAAACGGGTGTTTTTTTGTTTTTTATTTTTTTATTTTTTAGTGTTCTATATGATTTTAAACAACTTTATCCTTTTTCCTCTTTTTGAGGTACTTGGTAGAAAGGCTTCTGTTTTCTGGATATAAGGATATCTACTAGGATAGATGTGTGGCTGTTACTAAATGAGCAAATGAACTAAAGAAACTCGTCAAGCTGCAGCGACTAAAATATGATGTGGAACATGGGGCTGTGGCTCCGCTGGAAGCAGCCGGTACCTCGAGCATGGGGGTTGCCGTTCATTGTTCAGTGGTTAATGGCAGAATATACAGCTTAGGGAGCCAAAAAGGTCCCCTTAGAAGTTCACTGTGCAGATCTCAGATTGGTCCCCGTTTGGTAGCAGTGACAGACTCTACCTTCGTGCTTGTACAGCTCTATGCAAAGCAGAGCCCCAATTTTTTCATTTGGTTGGCAGATTTCTAGCTTTTCAGTAGCCTTTACTTGCATGAATGTCTCTTTTAGGGGAGAGAGACTTCATGGAAATATTCCTGCTAAATAGCAACGATTTGTATACTGATCTTGGTGCACACATTTTGTGCTAACATTTAACCATCATTAAAAGTTAGAACGTGGTGCGATTTCTGTGTGTAAAACTAGCAGCAACGAAATTGTGAATGAGGGCTCCTCACCAGAGGTGATAGCGCTGGTAATGAGAGCATTTAAAATATTAAAGGTGTAGGAGGTTCTTAGACTCTGCACCTCTCCTGGAATTCCTGTTGAGTGAAGCTGGAGAAAATGTAGGCATGGTTTGTTGCAATGCATTAACATTTAATTATCAAGAAAGATTGTGGTAGGTCAGCAAATGTAATTACCAATAGAGGAGGTTTTTCTTTCTTTCTTTTTTTTTTTTTAAATTCACAGCCCCACACAGGTAAAAAGTCAAGGTGCTGTGGAGCAAAAGGGAGGCAACCTAAGAGCAGCAACCTGTGCTGCTGTCAGGGATTCGGCGCAAGGCGATCCGCCTTCCGGAGCTGCCTGGGTCAGGCTGCACCAGGGCGCGCACCCGGCTCCCTGAGAATTCCCGGAAAGGTTCTGCCAGCCTTGCTGCTCTGCTGGGGCCGCCGCCGCCTTCTCCTCCCCACACAATGGAGGTTTATTCGGGAAAAAACCCTCCTCGCTGCATCCCGGTTTGATAGAAACATTTGCCCTTGCTCTGCACTTACTGCTTTATAGAGAGAGGGTGATTCTGATGCTGAAATTAGCTGGAACTCCACTGCGGTGCGTTGTTCTAGCCGAGGCGTGTGTGGGAATCCCCCGGAATCCTCCCAATCCTGCTCTCTGGCCCCAAGAAACACAGGAAGATGTTGCTGCTTTTGCTCTCTGCCTTGGTTCTCCCTTACGTAGGCATTCCCAGTTGGGAGGCCGTGACGAAGTGGGAGGTTGAAGACCATACATGCCTTGTATGGACCCTTTTTGTGTCTCTTTCCCTTTTCTGCCCCAAAATATCAATTATTTCAGAGATTAAGGCTTCTGTCTCTTCAGAGCATGTTGTGGTTTTCTTAAAGGTCTAGTTCCTGTAACTGAGAGGTTGCAAGGTTTTCTCATTTGAGTGAAAAAATACAAAAGGAAAAATTGCTTTTGTTCTTATTAAGAAGAGTAATAGCCAATACTTCAAAAAAGAGAAAATAATATTACTGTATCAAACTCTTGACCTCTAAGCTAACTTAATGATTTTAAGGATGGGGATTTGGAATGCTTGCAACTATCAGAAAAGGACTTTTGCTTCTTGGATTTCGACTGGTTAAAGAAATGCTGAATATATATATATTCTCCTTTAAAAAATATGTTATTCAAATGTTGAATCACACAGGAATAGATTCAGATTTTGTAAGGTTCATTTAGAAAGATGTCGCACATGGTGCAATAAATGTTGTCTGAAGAAAGCTGGGACCAAGTTAAATTAGAGACTAATTTTTTAAGAATACATAATTCCCTATGTTTTTTCTTAGGCCTAAAGAGAAACTGAGTTTGCAAAGGGTATTCAAAAACAATGTTTGTTTTTTTCCTTATAAATCAATTACATGCATTTTGAAGTGTGCAAGTCTACAACTGTCGGTGTTTTTGTGCTGTTAAGGCCAATATAAGGCAAGAACTTTGTAAACAGAAACTATCTCCATCTCATTTTATTTTTCTTTATGGTTACTTAGCATCTAACTGAAATCCACATTAGATAAATGCACGTACAGGTAGACAGTTCTGAACGTTTTTAGACAAAGTCTTTGTTTTTCTTAAACTTCCCAAGTATAACCATGGCATGTTCCCAGCAGAATATTTTTACCCATGCAGAAAGAGTTTTCTCAGTGGTCCAGTCGTGATATTACGGTGTTTTATGTGGCAATGTTCCTTTCTTCTGGTCTTTGTCTGTTTTGGGTATTTTGATTATAAGCTTTTGGGATCAGCAGATGTCTCGTAACGCGTCTGGTTCCTGTTATAAAGGGGTCCTATTGTCCCACAGCGTTCCGTTTGCTGCCGTAATGCAGTTAGTGCACGTTGTGGGCAGGCTGTATCTTGGCTATATCTATGCAAGCATCTAAAATAAGACTAGAATGACCATTTTCATGGAAGCCATTTTCAGGGAAGGAGATTATTAATACTAAAGTAGAAACTGCTTTTAGAACAAGCATTTCTGAAACATGCCTACTGGAATCAACCTGTTAAATCAAAATATAAAGCCTATTTTATGTATGTACATGTATTGTGTGTGTGTGCATATATATATATTTCCCCCCAAATATATATGTTTATAGAACTATCTGTGAACAAAATAGAATTTTTGCTTTTGTCTTTTAAAGCAACCAGAAAACATGATTTTTGGATGACAGGTTAATTATTTAATAAATTTGGGGATTTCATCTTCACTAGCGTTCCCTGGTCTGTGGTTTACTGGGAGAAAGGAGAGACCAAGAAATGGAGATCAGACTTTTCAGATGTGTCTGCTACTGTTGGAAGGCTTCACTTCCAGGTCTGTTTTGGAAGTAGTGCTTGTCTGTAGTTCCCAAGGGTTTCTCAGAGGAACCCCAAAAATCAGTTGAATCTCCTGATTGTGTTAACTCCTGTGCCTTGCCATAAGGCTCGTAGTAAGTCAGTAGCAGAGTTGAAGCAGAAGCAGTTTCCTTGCTCTGAGCAACTTCCAGGCCACATTGTGCTTTTAAGGGTTTATTTGAAATTGGGGAAATTATGACTGATAGCAGAGTGTGGCCTGTGGTGCCATTCTCTTCTTACTACCTTCCAGTCTTCTTTCATATGTGAACGATTTGCAGTTGGCCTCTTAAAAAATATAATTACAGAGGTATCTGAAAATATTGCACTTCCACCTATAGTGATACACTGTTGAAAAGACAGAAAGGAGAAAGTCATGTGGACACTTAAATAATTAATCTGTGAGCCAGTTTCAGATGGCATAAACAAATGCAGCTCTGCTTTTTTTTCCTATAGTTAAGCAGTTATTCTAGTTGGGTATCTGCGCGTGGAGTTGTTCTTGGCAGTGGAAAACACTGTTGTATGAAAGCAGATTTCTTTGGCCTGGTTGTTCGAGTGCCAGGTTGGGCATTTGATGTCAGGGACTGCGAGCTGTGACTGGATAGATGCTCTGGCTGCAGGAGGTTTGTGGGGTAGGTATGTGAGATACGTGCTCAGGGAAAGAACCATGTCCTTTAGCTCACAGTGACATACGCGAATTATTTATGTGTATAGGGAAACAGGAAACTATCATATGATAAATGAGGAAAATCTATACAATTATTGTAAATTGCTACCATTACTGAAGAGGTTATGGTAGCATGATTACATGACTGGAAAAGGAGCTTCAACTCATTCAGTTTGGGAAGAATACTTCCTCGCGTGTTCCTTTAAAAAAAAGGAATACTGATTGTGTAGTAACAGCCTAAAGTCATGTTACCTGTCCTTTTTATTATGAAAATACAATACCACCATTTTTCCCCCAGTATATGCAAGTGAGGAGCATTGATGAAAGCTATTAGGAAAGTGCAAATTATTAACCATTATATTTTTATATTTTTAATTTTCTTTCAACTCTTTCCAGTTCTTTGGGGTCTTCTGGTTTATTTGTCAGTGTTTTTGTGGTGACTTTGGAGGAAAATTTTTGCATATTTAACTGGTAGCTCCTCTTTAGATAGCTAGTTCTTTAGAACTACCTCTTCTAGCCTGTTCTAGAAACATTGAACAGCCTTTTCTTCTTTTCCCAGAAGAGTAAATAACTTGAGCAGAGTCCTGGTGCTAAATATTGCATCTACTTTGCAACAAAGTAGGATACTGAGGATACTGAGGAAAACTGTGAATGAAACAGGAAATAAAGCTGGAAAAGTTTGAAATTAAATGTGCAGGACCAGACAAGTACTTTTGTACTGCATATTAACATAGCCTTTCTAAATAACCTCTTTGCTTTTGGAGCCGAGCATTTCCCTAAAGACACTAATGTCTTCTCCCCCAGTGTTAGGGCAGGAGAAATTATTGACATTGAGAAATATTACTACTTAAGCTTTTTTTTTTTTTTTTTTTTTTTTTGTGCTATGTCACTGTGTCACTTGGAATTAATCTTTTCTGATCTGTTGTAAGTTTGTAAGTTGCATCAAATGACCCCAATGACTGGGATTGCCTAATGTACTTTAAATCTGGCGAAATCAAATCTGTTGTGGGAGCTGACCATGTATAAAGCTGTTCCCTCGTGGAGATAGATGACACGGGAAAGTACTGAACTCTTCTTCGTGCTTGCCAAATATAGGACAGATTCTCTGTTGGCTTTAACCTGCAGTGAGCTTGGTTGATTTTAAACCCGTGGGGAGTCTGGGTTGAAGCAACACTGACTATTACTCATTTTGTACATGTTGTGCTTGCTCTGCGTATTCAGTGGAGTGCAGTAGGGCCTGGGTGGGCTTACAGGGGGTGGAGGGGAAGAAAGGAAGCCATGGTTTGAAATGCAAACAAAGCAGCTGAATTTGGGGGAACTTGTCCCTGTGCTTCAGCTGAGAAGGGAAGTGCTCGAGTTAGCGGCTGCAGCCAGCTTCTAACCAGGGCCTGTTGGCTTATCTTGTAGGGATATGGGCTAGAGTGCAGCTTCTTAGTACTGTGCAAACGTGTCCTGCCCTTTGGGAGCAACCTGCAGTGCTTTTGAAGCTTAGATTATGTAGACTAAGAAAACGCTTGAATTTGATGTGTTGCCTGTCTCTTAGTTTCTCCAACTTGTTTTAACTGGGATAAAGATGTGATGTTTTGCTGTGTTGCCTAGATTGCATGTCAGGGGTTTTGAATGTTGTGTCTTGTTGCTTTTTAATTTTCTGATCAGAAATGGGAGAAATTAACTAACTTGTGTATTTTTCTGCCTGTACAGCATGTACCTGTATATCTTTTGAGAGCTATCTTGACACTCTTGTGAATGATCTAAAGCTCCTGCTGTGCTCAGATTTCAGGTTGCCAGATTTGTTTTTTTCTGCATTTATAAGAAAATCCTGTACAAACAATGCTCTGCTGTTTCCAAACGCTGCACACTTTTCCCCTTTGCTTCCTGTTTTTGTAGCATGTGTTTGTGAAAAGAGCTTGTCGTCTTTGCGCTGGAGTTAGCAGGAATGTGAGTGCATTCAGTAACAGCCACTGCGTATCCCAGAACATGCGGAGCCGAGTTGCTCTTTAGGAGGTATCATTACATTTTAATTGGGGTAAGACTAAATTAAAAAAGACCTGTGCACGTAAAAGTGAAAGCACACGCAGTGTTAGATCATGCAGTCATGAGCTTGTTATTTCCCCTGCCCCCGAGTATGCAAGCCAGTTAGTAACCTAGTGATCTATACATGAGGCTTTAATTGGATATATGCCCAGAGTGTGGATTAATATGGAAAAGTTATAAAGCCATGGGTTCACAACCTTTATTTGACCACATGAGCACCGTGTGCATGATCCCATGTGGAATGTTTGAGGGATCCTTAAAACAAAGCAGTGTCTTCATATATTTGTTCAGATCCGTTTGCAAACCAGAGTATACCGAGGTTGATGTCTCTGTGCTAATGTGAGTAGACTTTGATTAAATAGTACTTAATCACTGTAATATTTGTTTCATGTTTCTCAGCGCCTTAAATGGGGCAGAGGTGCATCTGTAGCCTCTTTTTAATTTACCTGGCTTAGGTTTTATTTTGAAATGTTGAAGTCTTCTTTTTATGATTGGGTATAATTTTGGCCTACTGGGAATAGGGGGTTGGGAGAGGCTCTCCTGCAAGGTGAAAACAAGCAGATGTCCTGACTGCAGCTGGCTAGAGATGAATCATTTCATATAAACTTGCCTGAAGAACATGATCTCTCACTATAAACCTATACTCCAGAGGGAAGGGAGAATCCCCATTAGTCAATGACATCTGCCTGGCCTAAAATTCCAGTGTTTCTAGTTTGGAAACCTCATAAAACATATACAGACACCCAGATGTATACAGTAGAGGATTTTTCAAATTTGAATACAGTTGTAGCACAGTTTTTGTATCTCCTCTTGCTTTTTTTTTAGTGAAAATTACAGTATACCTAAATGAATAAATAACAATAACACCTATAGCCACCCCAAAACAGTTAAATAATCATGAGGTGCCTTCTGAAGTGGGATAATATTGTACTAAAGAGTTTGGCAGCTTAGCAGAGCCCTGGTGCTGACCTTTCTCAACCTTTGTGTGATGGAGAGCAGCGAGATGTGTATCACAAAACTCTCTTCCTCTCCCTTCAACTTCCCCATGACTTTCTGGAAAGGACTTGCATGTTAGAAATGACAGTGGTTCCCCAGGGCCTCTCTGTGGGACGACTCAGAGCTTGGTCTTGTGTCTGGGTCCCACAGTGACCTACTGATGCTGTTTTCTTCAGCCTTTTCTAGCCCATTCCTCCCACAGCTTACGGTTGGTACTCGTACTGCTTCTGGGCCAGTTGAACTTTGCTGTTGTTTGTAGCTCTAGCATTGGAAATGCCCAAGTCGCCTGCAGTTCAGTTCCGTTGTTGTTTTATTCTCTTTACCATCTTCCAAGTAGGGTATGGCACATTCTTTAGTTGTTCCCTGATGGTGGGATGGAGACGGTATCTCTTATAGCATGTGATCTAATCATTAAGAGAGGAAAGCTGAAGGTACTTAGATACTTGCAGAAAATAAGATAAAATTAAACTTTTGGGCAAGTATTTTCAACGTATGACTCTAACAAGAGTCTAGTTCGCAATTGCTTGGAATAGCCCTCATTTTTTTCCCTACATTTAAAATATGGGTGTTAAAATGAGTCATTCTTGGGGATGTGGCAGTGGGAAAGAGGCGTTGTTGTTGCAGATAATTCCCTGGAAGTCACCTTTATTCATGATACGGTAAATAAAGGGATTCAGGAGCAGCATAATATCCCATCACTACATTTCCTCATCAGGAAGCTGGGAGTCTTCCTCTTCCAGAAAATAACAGGAGCTTTTGATTTTTAAGTAAATCTTGTCTTCGTAAGAAGAGGATATAGATTACCCAACATACTATCCTGTATTGAACTTATTAGCCATGTAGTTTGAATTAATTTTTTTTTGCAGTTCCGGCAACTGTAGAGGCAGAAGCAGCTGTCTGTAAAGACATACGTCTCTGAGGGCACAGGAGTGAGCAGTGGAGATGAGGAGGGGACTGTTTGTGGCCTGTTTCTTCTGTGAAGTGCAGCAGAAGGATGGATGCTTCCTGTTTATAACCGATTACCATCTGCGCCGATTACAGTGGTCTCAGAAGAAGTGGCACATCTTTCTGTTCATGGGAGAGAGCAAGGCATAGGATACCCCGCAGAGAGCTGGAAATGCAACGTGATACTGTGTGGTCTTTGTCTGTTCCGGAGGGGAGGGCAGCAGATGCATCTCTGGGAAACGTGCTCCTGTAGTGGGTGATGTATTCTTAGCAGGCAGATCTGATGTGTTCTGTGGGCAGCAGAAAATAAACAGTGTAGCCCACTATTTGCAGATTTAAATCGGAGAGAGGGTGTGCTGCACTTGCAGAACTCAGCCTTACCTTGTGTGATATCTCACCTCTTGGAATATGCAGTAGCTTCATTTGTGTTTTTTCCTAGATGCCTGTATTTCTCACAGTCTTGCCCATTGCAGTTTCAGGTGAGAACCAGTAAGTAACGAGTCCCTTGGCATTTGCCACAGTTTATCAGGTGGCCTCTCAAGATGCTGCTTCAGTGGCAGCTTTTATCTGCGTGACAGTTTTATGCCATAAGAAACATTGCACAAAGAAATACAGTGTAACACTTTATTTGTTAGAAGAAGTGCACTCATACTATGGCTGGAAAATTAGTTCTACATCTTCATCGTGTTTCTAAGCATGAAGCATTTGTGAAGCGCCATGCGGCTTGTGATCTGCCCCTTGTGCACAGAGCGAGTCAAAGGGAAGAGATGCCCTTTGCTGGGGCTCTACGTGCCCCTGCCAGCCGGTGTTCCAGGAGCACCAGGAGAGGCAGGGAAATCTTCGGCCTGGACTCTGATACCCTTTAGCTCTCTAGCAGCTCGTTCCACAAGGAATGAGGAGGTCTCAGTGATTTCAATTGCATGACTCAAGATCACGTTTGCTGTGACCAGCCATAATCCACTAGCTACCCGCCTTTGTCTGCGGCAAGGTGGTTTGCTAATAAGTAGTATCTTTTTAGAGTCACTAATAACTGAGTTTTTCTTTGTCTCTGCCTTTGGGAACACTTCAGTACTTTGCCTGGCAGCCCCTCTGCTCTGAATCGTATGTGGAAAAACGTTTGAAGCAAATTAAACGGAGTGACTTGCAAGTAAAGGATCAAGTCAAAACACTGTCAAGATGAAAATCATTGAGCTGATGGATGCAGTATGTATGTGAACAGGGAACTTTTGGTGATACCAGTTGAAAAAAAAAATGACCACAAAGTTGCCTTTGAGGTTTCTGTGTCTTAAAAAGTCTTTATTCCTGTGAGCTAATATTTTTGTGGTCATATGGTACCAGCTATTGTGAACATGAAGAATGTTAGAGGAAGATCCTTGTATGGTGCCAATTTCAGCAAAATCTGGGTTAAGACATCCAGAAAAATGGAGGTAAGAAGAATGGGAGTGGAAAACAGGCTTTTTTCCTGGCATTACTTGTGGCTTGGCACGTGTAGATCCTGGGAGTTCATTCCATGGGTTTTACTCATCGCGTCTTTTTCTTTTGTTGGGAATCACCAAGAGTGATTTGGCATCTGTACCCTACTAGTAAAAACAATCTCAACTACTAATAATGAGTGAATTGTGTAAGCTGGCAGTCCCTTATTCAGGAGGATGGAATAACAAACATAAGTACAATGTGAATTCTGCATTGACTTGCAGCATATGTCACAGAAAGGCCTGCCCTACTTATCTGGTGCTGAATTGCCTTAGCCTGTGGACTTCTAAAAAGCAGCGCTTTAATAAAGTGTATTGCACATCCAGCAAGTGAAAGAATAGTAGTTTTTGAAAAAAAGCACCATTTTTTTTTTCCAAAGGTCTTTGTTGTTCCCAATGGAGGGGAAGCAGTATCTTCCCTCTTTCTTATCAGGGGTGAATCTGCAGTGAAGTTGTTTAACAGCAAACAACAAAAAGCTATTTAGATTTGTTTGGAAGGGAGCGTTTTTTTGGAACGCTGTTTTGTTCAGCCCCTTGTGGTTTGATTATTATCTTCCTTTGAATTGTCTCTTGAGGGTACGTATGTGTTTAATTCAATCTAATGCTAGACAGCATGTGGTCCCCTTGCTTGATTTTATTTATTTGGCACATATTATAGCCCACATAAAAATCCTCTAAAATGCCTCAGTTCCCCTATGGAAAGAGGTCCATTTCATAGTGACAGTTCATCTGAGATATCTGTAGACACAAGAGGAAGAGGCAGCAGCCTCCAAAACAATAGAGAAGCTTTAAAAAGCTGTTTAATTGGTGCCAAGCTTCTTCTCCCCCCCCCCCTTTATTTTTTCTGTCCTCGTTGTCATAGAAATGTGCCAGGCTGTGTCTCTCTCAGATGAGCTCACTAAATGAATGGCTGTGCAGGATGGGTCTGGTTTCAATGAAGATGTTTATACTTGAGGAACACAGATGGACTTAAACCACAGCCTGGAATCTAAACACTCCTGAGCTCCTGGGGGAGGGGAGCGATAGGAAATGAAATGGGAATTTTATAGCTCAGGCCTTCATCTGTCCTACTTGCTTTGAATTTCTGAGTTGTTATTGGAAAATAGAAAAGGAAGCTTATCTGGAGTAAAGAAGGTTCTTTGTTGTTGGATTGGGGGGAGTTGGGCATGATTACACATTGACCAACTCTATTGGTTTGGAAGAGCTTTCCTGCCTGGATTTCTTTGCAGGACTGTGTCACAGCTGGGTGTTAATTGGTTGTTTTTCTCATTCAAATGGCCGCACATGACAGAAGCAGCATCAGACCTGTGAAACAGCAAAGAATTTGTGGACTATACAACTCAGTAACAGTCTTCAATGAGGTTTTGTCATTCAGCTTTCAACCAATGTAGTGCAGTCAGCAAAAGTAACGCATTATGAGTGCAGGGTGACTTAGCGCAGGCAAAAATGTCCTTTCCAGCATTCAGGCTATGGGCTGTTTGCTTGTGAGCATCATTCTGTGAATTATTTTTACTTCCAGTAAGCTCATCAGTTATTTTCATCTACATTTGACGTTGTCATTTTACACCTAACTCCTTTGATGCCTTCTGAAACGAGAACTGTGACATCTCCAGGTTTGCAGGTATTCCATGGTGTGTCGATCTGGCTCTCTTGCTCTCCTGAGTTTTCTATTATTGGAGCTGAGCTCCAGGAAATGATGCGTGTTGCTGAAGGCAAAACAGTCCTTGCTATACCGGGGTGTATTCTTGGAAGAATGAGATACCCTATCCTGTTGATGGGTGAAAATTCTGAAGAACATGGAGTAAGCAGAACACTCACTGCCTGACTTGGCAACAAGTGGAAGCTTTTCCAATGAATCCAGCCTTACCAGAAGTTTTCACTGTTGAAAAACACTTGTAAGGACTTCCCGCTCAGAGCTGTTTGAGTATATTTAAGCCTTGACTTCGGGCACAGTGTTAAATACAGCTGTGCGGCCTCTTCTAATATTTTATTTTTCCTTGTTATTCCCTCTTAAGCATCCTGTTTAACTCAGATTGGAAGATGGGTTTGGGGTAGGATCACGTAGCCTTTTAATGAAAACTTTTTTTAAGGTAAGTCGGGGGCGGCAGGAGCGCCCAGCTCTGCCACTGACTTGAGCCTGCCAAGTGCATGACAGCACCGCAGGATTTCCTATCCGAAGCGTGGGCTTAATGGAGTTGGTTACTCTGTGTACCTATTTTAAGGGTTAATTACTTAAGCATCATCAACTGGAATTTCCTGAGACAAATCTATTTGTAAGACTGCTCCATTTGCTGGTAGAGTTTGTCCTGCCTTTCTTCTAGTTTTGTACCAAATCCTGGAAATGTACAGTAATGTACAATGTATGTTATCTTCTCCCAAATCTTCTCACTCACTTTTATAAGAGCCTTTTCAGAAAGGGGCATCTTGACTCTCATTGCAGTATTTAAGGAGATACGAAGGTGATGTGCTGCCAAATGCACAGAGTTAAAATGGAAGCAATTAAATGGTAGCTTTGGAATAAAGAAATTCAGTTATACTGCAGAAATGAGACCAGAACCTTTCAGACAGCAAGAAGCTTGTGCTGCTGTTTTCACTTTGCTCCGAGTTTGAAGCCAGGGTCAGATGTTAGTTCTAGTAGCCCCTGCGTTGTGTTCCCTCAGTTCTGATGGCCCAGTCCAACATTCACCTTGACTTTACTGGTTTGGGGATAAGATGATAGGAGGACAAACTCATAATATGTAACTTTAACATATACTAGTAAGTGTAGCAATGAAGAAGGAGAGTGGATGACTGGAGAGGCCATAGCTTTGCAGTGATGCGATGTTATTGAAAATTATCACTTTCACTGCAGGAATATTGTAGTGCTGTTGGAAATTACTGCCTCTACTCCAGAAGTATTCCCTTTTCATCTGAGGTCATGAAAATTAACTCATTTTTAATTTTACTTTTGTAATTGGCTTCAATTGCCCTTCTTAGGGTGGAGTGAGGGGCCTTTGGGGGTCTTGTTGGCTTTCTTTTTTATTTTTAATCTGAAACACAGTCTTAACTTTTGGATTGTTTGAAACAAAAACATGAAAAGTCCCATCATGAACAGAGAATATTTTTAAGGGACTTTATGGCTCTAGGTTCCTAACGCAGTCCAGATGTCTCCTATCTCCACTCTTTCTGTAGCATTTTCTGGCGCAGCGGAGTTGGATTTTGAACTCGCTCCAATCTGTGTGCCAAGTCCTGAAATAAAGTAAATCAGTGAGTTGTTCTTGGACGGTTCTCCTTAATCCAAACCAACCCAAATCAAACTTTTGCTCTGACCTCAGGACTGCACATTCAAATATTTTCCTTTGCCTCCTCAGTTTCAAAGTAGCAAAAGCAGGAGATTACCACTTTGCACTATCTAAACAGCCGCTTGTGCGACATCCGTGCGGCAGCGGCAACACTGGGGACCTGGTGCCCGGTAAAGCACCGGGATTGGCTGCCAGCCCTGGGATCCGGCGCTGCCATTCCCATTGTTCCCCCCAGCTGGAGAAGCATTGGTTTGGAGGCGTGTATCGTGTCAACATGCATATAACAACCAAGGGAAGTAATTTTGTAGTCCTCCTTTTTGCAAATGGCACTGCCTAGATGTCTTAGAAATTATCACTAGGAATAAAAGCAGTAACCCCCACCCCAAGATATCAATAGCAAGCGCTAGGATAAACTGACCCTTGTTTATCTTTCCTTATGCAAGCACTTGTTTCCATTGTGTTTAAGCGCTCCATTGAAGTCGGCCTCTGGTGCAAATAAATTGTGACTGAATGGACCACCTCTTGGTGTTTACCGTTCTAGCGACAGCGTAGCAACTTACCTGGAAAAAATAGGATTGGGAAAGTATTTACTTTTCACAGCAGTTTATCTGCTGGAAATGGGAGAACCCCGAGTATGTGTGACACCTTCTTTGCAGGACGTAGCAAGTTTGAGATCTGCTAGTTTATTTCTTAGCTTTTAATTTCTGCTTGGGTATATTCAGGAGTGTTAAATTAAACCCTACCTATTTCTTGACTCTTTGTTAACACACAGCTTCCATTTAAAGGAATGCAAAGCTTTTCTTAGCAGGCTTTGCCCTAGGTCCTCACGTGAATGATCTGCCAGGATTTTGGTATATCCTGGTACTGGCAGGGTCACAGACGAACAGGATGCCGAAATCTGGAGGCTTTTCAGCCCCCGCTGCCTTGCACTGGGGAGCGAGTTTCCAGCACGCGCCGGTTGCCCTAAGTTGTTTCCCAGTCTCTGGTGAGAACCGAGTGTGTCCTGTGCAAGCTGCTTTAGGAATTCCTGTCATTCTCATGCAGATTAAGAACCAAAACATGTTTGAATGGCCACAAATACCTTATTTACTCACCAAATCAAACTGTATGGATCACGGCTTTTGACAAAGGTGGAGAATCCGTGTTCTTGATAGTCCCACAGCAACTGTGTATGGATGTATGGCTACTCAGGGAATATTAGTACAGAGCTTTTCCATAGAATAACAGAAAGCCCTTATTAAAAAGGGAGGAGCAATCACTCCCTTGTGCAGAAGTGTGGACAGGAAGGTTTACTTGCTTATAGGATGGTATTGCATATTAAGATGCAATATGCAATATGATAACTCCCTGTATTTTATTAATTTTTTTTTCCTTCTCATCTTCAAACCAGTGTGTGTCTTTTTGGCTGAATCCTGTATAAACATGAAATGGGTGACTAACAAGTTGGGGCCAGTGAGCACAAAATCTACCTTTCCAGAAGTAGAAAGAACAACCAAGTAGATAAAACTAGGACATATATTTCATGATCAATTCTCTAAGCTGAGTTAAATGCTTTTGGGCAGCTTTATTTGCTATTTTGTAGCACTTTGAGATGCAATTGCAAAGTTATTATGCAACATAAATACGGGGAGGGTGGCAAATGAGATTTTTTACAGAGAACACCATAAAAAGAATTATTTAAGCCCTTGTATGTCTTGAAGTTCTTTCATCCCAAAGCTTTTGTATGCGTGTGCCTTTGTGTCCTGCAAGATGCCATGTTTGATGCTGAGCTCTGGAATAGTCAGGACTGTTTTGCTGCTTTCCTGTAACCTTGGGCGTGGACTGACCAGTCACCCTAAATTTCTTTTCTTTGTGCACCATGCAAAGATTTGTCCCATTTCTAACTGCGGACCTCATTTCAAATCCACGTTAGAGCTTCTCTTCCCATAGACCCTCAGCCTAGACGCTATGAGCTGCTTATAGATGCTGTGCAAGAGGCTACCAGTGTATGTGAAATGACTGCCCTGTCACCACAGGAAGAACATGAAGGTGAAGGTGGCCGTTGCTCCTGACGGGGAGCCTCTCTGCCATGGAGGGTATGTGCAGGGTTTAGATTTGTCTGTCACAGAGAATTTTTTCTCCTTAGGTCCCATTTTGAACCGCTTAGTGGAAGCAGCTTAACGGAGATGCTGGGAGAAAGGCTGCAGTGGGCACAGCCTCCGTATGTGTGTTTGCAGAGAGATAAAAAATGCTCAGGAGATCTTACAGGCTTCAAAAAAAGAGGTGGTTGGAGATAAAACTCAGTCAGGGAGCAGTGATAAAAGAACTGAGACTGAAAATGAAAGAGCTGCTGGGCGATAAGAGGAAGCTCCCGCGTCTTGAGACCAGGACTTCAGCGAGATAAGAATCTGAAGAGCCCTCTGCAGATGAGCAACGTAATGGTCTTGCCCCGACTTCGCTTAATTGTGTTTCTCCTGCCACCCAGGCTGCAGGAAGCAGTTTTCATGCTTCCCTGGCAGCGAGATTTTTTGAATGTGGGAAACCTGATAGTGTGTCTGCTTAACTAGCAGACGTTGGCCCGCTGCCCTTCCTGCTTGCCTTACGGAGTGAGCGCAGGGATGGCAGGAATGCTCGTCGTGCACACGCGCTCATCTCGGCGATAGCGAGTGTGACAGTGACACCCTGCCCGGCCCCGTCCCAGAGCCGCTGCTGCCTATGGGGGTCACTGGCAGGGAGCAGGAAAGCTGCTTTGGGCTCTATGTGTAGAAGAGAAACAGAAATTATTTCCTACTTCTTCTTTTTTTCTTTCTCCTGTCTCATCTTGGAGAAACCGTAGATGGTTGTCTTAAATCTGTCAGCCTAAGTGCGTGTTAATCTAGTTTATTGAGTCTTGCAGTAACCCTTAAGTTTGCTTGATTTAATTCAATATGAACAAGTTGAGGATGCTGCTTGTTGTGAAGATGCAAATGCAGAAAGCCTGCGCTGAACTCTGGCAGCAGTTCTCACAAATCAGTCTTATATTAAGCATGCTTAACATGAGCAGTTCAGTTGTGACACTGAAGCATAAGGAGAGTGTGTCTGAGCATTTAAAAAGCTGTGCTCCAGACATACAAATGACTTGCAGTAAACCAGTAGGCAAAAAGCCAGGAATTTGCAAGGGAATTTTGAAGGCTTTCCTTAGCAATTTTACACTTGTAAATGTTTTAATATGGATTTTGCCTGATGCTCAGGTCAAAGGGAGAGGGATTGAAGCAATAGAAATAGCAAGAGCAACCCACTAGGAAGCCCCAGTTTGTGTCTTCTTCTGATGGCTTAGTGAAGTTGTACAGCTTGCCAAACAAAAGCAAAATGTTTTGAATTATAGAAATATGAACTGAAAATATGAAGGCGATGAGTTGACAGAGGAGACAAAAGGGCCTTTGGAAATGGTGAGAAAATGGTTTTGTTTTGCTGGAATTTTAATGGGTGTATTTTGTTTGTTTATGTTTGAGGTATGTGTTTAGTAAATGAGCTTGCTGTAGATGCGTGCTAATTTCAGGCTTGGCTTTCCCGCATTCCCAAGTGGAAATGAACCTGTAGGTGTCAAGTACTCTACAAATGAATTTAAGATCTTGAAGAATCAACAGCTCAGACACGTAGGACTTGATATCGCCAAGTTCTGCATTCTCTGATGCGCCATCAGAAACCGAGTGCGCTCTGCAGCGTGGGGCGCTGGGGCCACGTAGCCACCGAGCAAGGTAGCCGTGCACTGGGAAGGCACCTGGAAAGCCTCATCTCATCCCGATGGAGGTTTTGAGGGGGTTACCTGGGCTTAACTGCACTGTGTGGATCTGGTGCAAAACCTAATTAAACTGGGGGGGAGTCTGAACTGGCTCCACGAGCTCTGAGGTTAAATCTTGAGATTTTAGTTCCAAAGAAAAGCTTTATTTAATATACAAGTAAAGTATACTTTTAAAAGAGCAATTTCTAAAAACTGTAGCTATTGGAGAGCACGTTTGGTATTTCTGTTTATAAAGTATTGTTTACAAAGAAGAATATTTCCAAGTTTTGTGTACAGCACACAGCAAGTGACAAATTGCTCACTGCTGTGTTGCACAAAGAGGCGGTTGTCAGTAGTCATTAAGATTGTCCAATGTAATTTTGCAACTTAAGATAGGTAATAGCGTGGACTGTTAACCCAGTGAATCTCGTAAATCACAACGTGGTTAATTACTTCTTATGACCTCAGACCTTCAGTAGCCTTCGTTAGTGTGATATGTGGTGGCTCTCCTAACTTGAAGTGCTGAGGCCAGAAGCCCAGTCCCGTAAGTGTGAAGCACCTTCCCTGGGTGAAGAGGTCAGTCCTCTGAAAGGGCCGTTTTCTTTTCACAATCTGCCTCAAGGACAGAGTCTGATTTAGTTCTGCTCATGATACACTCCTGTGATTGGGCAAAATTATTTATATGTCTTTTGAGGAAGTCAAGCCGTATACTTCTACCTAAAAACTAATACAAAGTCAATGGCGGAGCAAGAAATGAAAGTTAAACAACTTCTAGCTAAGCGAAAGCTCATCTGTGATTAAAAAAAAAAAAAAAAAAAAGATATTTAGAGTTTAAAGAACAGCAAAAGTAAAGTTTTATGATATGGCTATGCAGAGAGGTTTCTTGTAAGACTACAGTCCTAAGCATGCCAAGCCAGTCTCCTTTGCTGCAGACACACCTTTGGGGATGAAGATATTTTCAAGTCAAATTGTGTTCGAGTTGAACAAAGATTAAAAAAAAAAGCTGATGATTTGTTCCTGAAAGACCATTTCCTCTTGGAAATGCTTAAGGAATTTTCCTGAATTGTTCAAGCCAGCCTCCCCCCATCAATGCTTTTTTTGAGAAATAATAATTCTGATACTTGATGACAGATTTATATCTTCAAATCCTTGTACAAGCATGAAGTAACCAAAGTATTTAACTACATAGTAGTGGAAAGTAAGGCTCAGTGTTTAACTGAGTCTCATTCAAGGTTTTTATTTCTAATCTCATGGACCAAAAACTTTCTAGCACGGGAATGTATTTCCTAGTCATGGGTGACTTTTGTTCTATGGTGGCCAAGTTGTGATCTACTGTTTCTATCTTATGTGGCAGTACAAAGCTGATTTGCAATGAATGTACAATAAAGGCCAGAGAAACAGGTCAGCATCTCGCTCTGCAGTAATGAAGACAGCTAAGAACCTCCCTGTCAGTTCCTAATTAATGTCAGTTGTTGCTTGTTATTCATTTGTTTCTTTATCTCTGGAGGTCAGAGATGCATTTTAGAAAGCGGGTTTTCAGCTTGTCTGACTAATACATTAGTATTAATGTCCATATGGTACCAGGCAAATGTTTCTTATATAGCGTGAGCATTGATGTTGACTAAATAGTTGTACTGATGAGGCTGCATATCTGTTCCCCAGGGAATAAACTGAAAATCCCTCATAATAGCTAAGGAGGAATTAGTAACAAACCTTGCAACTGCTGAAGGGGCAGTACCAAAGCAAATGTAGCCTGTTTACCTGGAATTATATACTTAGGAATAGCAAGCAGAAGGAGCGAAAGTGACAGAGTGATTCTTTTTTCCCGTTGGAAAAGTAGCTTTAACTCGCAGAATAAACATAACGTCAGTCGTGATGTTTCTTCCATTTCAGTGACTCAGATTTTTGCTCTGTTTGTCTGGGTCTTTCAAACAGCAGCAGAGGAATGATAAACATCAGGACTGGAACCTTCTTAAAATGAAGCCATTTTTCCTCAGGAAGAATTTTATTGCACGTGGGAAACTTGCTGTAGCCAGAACTGCGGACTTGCAGCGGTGCTGCGTTAAGGAATTGAGGATGTTCATTCTCTTTCACCCCAAAAGGGGTTTTGCTGCAGTTGTGGTCATCTCAAATCCGCATTTGTGATTCTTTACTGTGTTAGGCAGTACTGTGTTAGGGTAGCATTGTGTAACTTCATGGCTAACTTTATGTGGCTGTTAGATGCACTGACCTTTAGTATTGGTTTGCACAAGGCGTGCACGGTGTGAGTACCACTGAAATACCGAGACTGATTTAAGCAAGTCGCTGTGCTGCAATCAAAATATGACACTTTTATTACGGCAAAGAGGCCGCATCAGCTCTAGGTCTAGCATTTCCCAGGATTATTTCTGTATTTTACATCCTTTGATATTTTGCTGTGGCACCGTTTCTCTTCGGGTCTCAGTTTCCTCACCTGAAAAACTGAAATAAAAATTATGTGTCCTCAGGAATAAGCAGGTTAATATTTGCTGAGTGTTTTGAAGCTGTATGGTCCCATGATATGCTGTACAGGGTCAACGTGACTATTGCTAAATCACACTCTAGTCAGAATTACAGTCATTAATAGCTCAGAGTCTGGGGAAAGAGTCACTGCAAATACTGTAACAGCTACTTTAACTGTTTCCTTTTAAGCAAACAAAACCTCTTGACATTTCTGCTGAGCAAGTTAGAATGACTTAACTTATTAAAATGCTGCAGTGTATATTACCCCTTAATGGCACAGTAGCCTTTTCTCTTTTCATTGAATCAACTGATTAGTGAAATTCCACCAAAAATGGTGGCAGTTCTTCAGCTCAGTGGATTTGGAGAATCAGAATCTTACTGGTGCTCAAGCAGAGGTCCCGAAACTGTGCAAGCTTCAGTAATTCAGCAAGGGGAGAAAAAGAGGAACCGCGAGCCAGTGACGCACGCTCGGTAATTCTACTTCCCATTCCTAGTGTCTTGGCTTTGGGTTTTCAGCACATTAATCAGCTTTACGGAGGGGAATGTCCTGTTGCAGCAAAGCTTAACTCCGTCATTCCCAGCGGGCTGCCCTCACTGGGCCTTTGGGGAGCTGGGGAGCGGGGAGCTGCTGCCGGCCGCGCTGCTGCCGGTGCAGCGTGTTCGGGGAAGCGGCCGCGGGCCCCGGCACTTGGCCGGCCGCGCGCTGCGGAAGAGGTTTTGGGTTCAGGGCTCCGTGCGCCGACGCGAGGGAAGTGAGACCCGACCCGAGAGGGACGGGCAGGGAGCAAGGGCACCCTGGCAATCACAAAACCCACCTGCTTTTGCCTCGAGATTACTTAACATCAAGTCTCTTAGTATCTTGGTTCTCTCATCTGTAAAATGGAGGCAGTTTCCACAATTTGCTCATTTCCTCCCCACCCCAAAAGCTAATAAGGGAAAAGAAAAACAACAAAACAAATAGCAGAGGAAACTGAGGCCGAAGAAGCTATCAGGCTTTTTCTAGCTGTGAACTGGCTAGAGATTCCTCAGTCTTTTCCAGTGCTTTTGCAAAACAAAATGTTCCCGTAGGGAAAATGAATAAAATGACAGCAAATAGAAAACCAGCACGAGAAAAATGAAATATTTAAATTTAATTAAAATTATGTAAAAGTGTGGCGCTATGTTCTGTTCCTCAAACAGCTAAGAAAACAAGGATGGTTCATGAACGCACATTGAGTAAGTGCCTGCCCGTAAGCAAGAGGTGTCGGAGGGAGGAAGTGGGCTCATCCTGCTAGCTCTCGTTTTGCAGATCTGCTTTCTGCTTTGTGAGCTATTGTGCGAGATCCGTGAGGTGAAAGGTTTATTAGTCACAAGAGTCAGGAAGTAGATTCAAATTCTAGTCTTATTCACAGCCATCTCTTTTGCACTGCCTAACAAAAAATAGATCATTAGGCTTAGAATGAGCTGCGGTCGGAAGCTCCAGTTTGTTTTGCTTTTCCTCTCGGTTGGAGCTCTCGTGTAGATCAGGACTTTAATTAGGAGACCTCCTCTTGCTGCTCGCGTTAGGAGTACCAGGAGGGGGGTCATACTGGCCAAAATTTTATCTTGTGTATTCACTGATCAGAACCAGGCCCAAACATGTTGTTTTCAGGATTAATGTCACCTTCCCATTTTATCCTTTTTCATCCTATTTTGGCCCTTCGTGATAAGTTTTTTTTGAGACCATAGATAAAAATATTGAAACAAAACATCAAAAGGAGAGTTAATGGTGCTGAGCTGAGTCCTTTTGCAGGAAAGGATCCTGGCAGTCCTGCTTTACTCTCAAGCCTTGTTTGGGCTCCAAGACTTGAGTTCCTAGGGATGCAACTTTATGAGTTAGTCTTAATTCATATTGGCACCATATTCTCCCCGGAGCTGCTGTGCGTTCCCATCCTTCCTGGACACCTTGCGCACCTTGTGGCTTGTGCAGCTGCTCAGATTTCTTTCTAGGCTTTTAGTCTGCATGGGGAGCAGCAGTAAGGATGTGATCTGTCTGGAGAGTTATTTTATTCATCCTTTGTTCTTAGCCGGATCTGTTCTCGGTCTAAATGGTGAAATTTAAGTCTTTCAGATTCCCTTGTGGGTCAGTAGGAGTTGAGGGTACGTGGCCCTTGCAGCGAGCCCTCAGTGATTTGCAGAATTTGACCACAAAGTGCTGTGGTGATTTGCCCAGTGTACAAATATAGATCAGAGTCAGATAATTTGGGTAGATTATATGGGGGATAAAAATGGGCGAGTTCCTGCTTTTCTAGTAAAGAGAAAAAAAAATCTCATAACTTTAAGGCCATGAGGGTTTTATTTCAGCAGTTTGCATGTGAGGGGTGTAGCCTTGGAGGGAAGAAAGGGTGTTTGTCTAAGATGCACAGCCACGAGTGGCAGGACAAAGGTCAGGTGCGCGTTGAAAAGGCTGGACATGGATTTCCAAGAGCTGGTTTGGGAAGCCATAGCTGTCTGGTCACATGAAACCTTGTGGAGCTTTCTGACGCGTTACTGAAATGAGGTGTTGCATGAAAGTCTGGCTCGGTGCTTTTGCACGGACTTCACCCCATGCTTAAGATAATTACTGCAGTAGGTTTCTTCTGAAACTCAGTTGATTTCTGGATGGCGTAATTATTTCTTCTGCTTATCAAACTGGTCTCTCCAGGTGGTTTGCTTAAAGATCAGTTCTCCTGCATTAAGAGCAGAGCCAGGGGAGGGTTTGCTGGGGGCTTGGTAAACAATTAAAAAATCCAAGAACATCAGAAAATGTGAGGCTACATGAAATAGAGCCTGATAGGCTTCCTTTTTTGACTGTCAGAATTAATTAAGCTTCACATTCTCTCTCTTTTTAGGAGTATTGCATTGTTGCATGGTAATTTAAGAATATTTAACCTATCTTCAGCAGTTCTGTCCTCAGCACCTGTATGAACTAGTTCACTGTACACTGTAGCAAAGCCCCCAGTGCTTTAGTTCCTACAAAAAAGCTGCAGCATCTCTCTGCTCTGTCTGTGCATGTTTCATTTCAGGCTTTCTGAGTTGCCTTTGGAAAAAATATACAACACAAAAGCAAGGGAGAAGCAAGAAGTGGATCTGTTGACAGCTATGACAGAGCTCGGATTCCAAGCCAGGCCATGGGATTCCTGAGAGGGGGCTACTTAAACAGAACCGTCCTTTGATTAATTGGAGATAGGGTGACACCTTGGACGTCAGAACTGTATTTGAGCTGGAATCAGACGCAGAGGGTCAAAGAGCTGAGATGCTTAAGGGCTGAAATGTGATCGGTGCCGCTTCCCGCCCGCCCTCGCCCCGTTTGGCTGCTGTACAGACCTGCAGGTCCTGCTCATGTGGCTTCGTTTTACGTTGAACGAACGCGAGCTCTGCTGATCATGGGTTCAGAGCCTGCAGCAAAATTTCTTGCTTTGCTGTATTACCCAATGGTTGCTAGCACTGCCGCTCGCAAAATCACTCTGTTCTTCACAGCTTTGCAACCCCCTTGGTTCAGGCTTTGGAACCTTCTGCCCATTGCCCAACTATGTGCTGAAGACTTAATTGCTTTGTCCCAAGCTTATTTCTTATAAAGGACAATGTTTTTAAGAGCTTAGTGACTTTTGCTTATATTCCCTGATAGCAACTCTTCTGCATGTTTCTTTTTCAAGCAGAGTTTGCCGATGTGTACTTTTTTATATATATATATATATATATGCCTGTGGAAATCAAGGTTTACTGCCTTTCATGCCATGTTAATGTATGCTACACAACAATGTAGGGAATTGCCTACAGTGTAAATCCAAATTTATTTTAAAAATTCAAAATGCTGAGTGTTTCCCTGATACCTCTGGAGGAAGGATGTTTAGTCTTTCATTCTCCCCTTCGTTCTTTCCGCAGGCTGTGGACTCATTTGCTTTAGCCAGATTGTTGCTCCAAGATGAAAGACTTAGGGTGGAATTCAACTTACTTGCCGTTAACAATTTAAAGCTAGTCGTCTAATTAAACTAGTCTGCTACAATCCTTTTATTGTCAGCTGACTTCAGTCTCTGCTGAGAGCAATTTATCCTCCTCAGATTTAATCCTTTAGTGCCCAAAGGGCAGTCATTTAATAGGGATTCAAATCAGGCCTTTATGGAGCACCGTTTCTCAAGAAACACTTGTTACAGGAGGCTCCCTTTCCGTGGTGCTTTTGCAGGTTCTCCATCATAGTCCTGGTAAGTGTTTGTAACCTATGGATGTGGGTACTGTAGGACGTTGGCACCTGCACGTTGCATTCTTTTTGGCCCTAGTGTATGCAGGACTGTAGGAGATTTGGGGTTTGAAAACACCAAGTGCCTGCAAGTGCTAGGGGTGTCAGCATCGGCGGCCCCTTTGCTCAGTAGTTGCTTGTGCTCCGTGTCTCTCCAGCCAGACAAGCTGACAGAACTGAGGCTTTAGACAGTCTACAGGGCAGTTCATTGTAAGGCAAGTGTACTGTACAACTATGTAAAGAGACAGTTTGAAACAGTAGGGAAACCTCAAGAGATGGGGAAAACACTAATTAAAGCTTTGAAACTAGGGCCCACTTTGAGTCTGGCCTACCTTGGTAGAGATTTTTGGCATGTGAAGACTTTTCAGCTGTTATGTTTTATATGGGAGCCTTTTTCCAGTTTCCAATATTTGGATTATAGGGATGGCATGCAAAGGGAAGAGGACAGTGCTTTGGCTGGTATTTCATTTCTTAGCTGTCTTTCAGACTCATTTTTGAGAATTGGTTTCTGGATTCAAATGGATAAAATCTCAAACATCCTATAGAAGTTCTCCTGAAACATCCCTCAAGGAGAGCTGTTAGGGGAGAGTAACTCAGTATGTGACCAAGGCATATTTTGGGCGGATGCCTTAAGATTCCTGGCTATATTTTTGTTATTGGAAGAATTGTAAATCCAATTCTACACTACCCTTAACCTTAGCCAAAAAGCTGAGATGCGCTTCAATACAGTGAATGGTTTCAGGAGATGATGAACTGGTTCCAGTCAAGTCACAAGGCCTTGTCTTCAAGCACCTCCTTAGTGGAGGTGAGTCTGGTGGGTGCTGGGCGTTGAAAACTGTGTAATTTGAAACAACTCTGAGGAAAAAGGCAAGGAACATTTATATTATGGCCAGCAGGCTTGACTGGGTCGCCTACTCTCTACAGAAGAAATAATTATGCAAAAATATATGCCAAGAACAACATGGGTTAGGAATTTGATTCATTACCTGAGTATAATGACCAAAGTCTTAATCCAACATGCAACCAAGGGACCATTTAAAACAATTACGTGTTTTAATGGAGAGACATAAATAGCAGCAAAATGTAGCTTGTCTTGAAGTTTACCCCGGGCAAAGGCCTTTGACCTTTCTGCAAGTCATAAATGAAGTACCAGGGATGTTACACTAGGCTTATCCAGTTTTAACCGCTCTGAAGCCCCCTCCGAAACCTCTGGCTTCAGCAGCCAGTTTAGTGGCTTTGTGAAAGGAGGATTTGACTCTTCACAGTGAAAGCAGAAGGACGAAGCGTGGAGTGTTACACAGCCCGTGGCTGCGGACCCGGAGCAGCAGCCCCTCTGTGGACACAGGGACAGCGGGGAGGGAAGGAGGGATCTGCTCCGTAGCTCTTTGTTGGTTTGTTTGGAAGGAGCCCGTTGCAGTTTTCACTGGTAGTGTTGGACATTGGGCAGTTGTCTAGCTCTGTGTTTGTCGTTTTTTGCTTCTTCCTGGCTTTTGAGCCTGGCCTTAAAAATATGTCTCAAGTGGCTGCCCTTTTTGTGGCTGGATCATTATTTGTAAAAATGAGCAGGACTGCAGAGTTACCATGGTAGCCATGCAGATGGGATTTCTAGAGCACTAGTTACAATGACAGAGAGACTGTTTTGTTCCCTTTTATTTTCCTTAATAAAACCCAAACCCTAACTTCTCTTTTGTAAATAACATAGGTATTTTTGTTTACATAAATGAGCTGCATATACATTTATGCCCGTGCTGTCCAGTGGGTGATCTCTTCTGACAGACAGTTAGAAATCTGCCACCTTGTCTGTGAAATGGCTTTTGGGTTGTTGGGAAGATCTCAGAATTGAAATTGTTTCATAATCCCTCAGCCTCCCACAAACTGATTTTGCTACAGATTCGATTTCTCCAATATATATTTTTCAAATTTGGCAGCGTGCTTGTGATTTTGTTTTTCAACTACTGCAACAACAGATTAATATGAGGCAGACCTGCATGCTGGAAATAACTTCCCTAGTTGTGTCTGAAGCCCTAGAGTTTTCTCTAGGTTTTGAGATAGGATTACTTGTCTTCAGAGCAGTACAGTAAATGAGAACGCTTCATCATTTCATATTTTTATTGCTTATACCATGGTGTGTCTGCGGGCCCCAGTCTGGACAAATTCTCTTGTGCACAGCTAGCTGTAGAAATGCAGAGCACACGGAGAGGCTTGGTAAGCAGAGCAGCAAGCGGGAGCTTGCTCAGTCGAGGCAGGGCGGCCTAAGGAGGTGTTTTCCCTAATCCTCTGTAACAGCCGTCAGTAGGATATAATAGCATCTTTCACTATTATTTTAATCCCGATTCTCCTCCATGTTACACTTTGTGGCCACTTTGAATATAGCTTTTTTTTTTTTTTATCAGCTGCTCAGATTTGTTTCTGGGCTTTTAGTCTGATTGCTTGCTATTTGTTTCAGGTGTTACGGTAAGATAGGAAAAAGAAAATTGATGCTAGCATTGTTGGAAAAATACGCCTGCTCTTTTCTTCTCTTCGTCTTGGAACAGCAATAGACCTTGGGTGGGTGTCTTCCCGTTTTTAGGTGAGGTATCGTGGTAATTACAGTGTTCAGGTATATCCTGGATAAAAACAACGTATTTCATAACACAGAATAGTTTAAGAAACAATATGGTGCTGACATTGCATTTTTCCACTTTGTTTTGAGGTTGATTGTTTTCTTACTGGAGAATAAGTGGGCTTGGATGAGGAAGTGTGCCACTTAATGCAGGATTTTAACTTTGCAGCTCGTTCTCTGATCAAAACACAAGATAGTCCCGATTATTCCTATCTTACTGGAAAAGCCACACTATCTTCTACCACTCAGAGATCCCGTGATAATCAGCAAACCAGCCTTTAGAATGAAAACAACAGAGCAATTCTGGGGGAACGAGGAGTAAACTAGAGGCTGCTAAATTATTTCCAGGTGTGTCATGTTCCTGAGTCATGTGGGTTACCAGGCAGGTTTTACGTGACGTCCCAGAACATGATTCATAGACACTGACCTGCACAGGTACCTGACAGGTGGCTAGAAAACAGTCCTGCCCCTTCCCCAAAGCCTCCCGCCCTGATGCTTGTGATTAACTCCAGGTCAGATGTCCTCAGGTGCGGAAGAGTCTGCAGCAAAGACACATGCTCTCTGTTTCCTGTTGGATTTAATTTTAGATGGAGCAACACTGGGATATGATTTCAATGAAAAACATTGCACGAAAGCTAAAGATAGAATTGTTGACACCTGTGAAGAAAGTAGTTTTGTTTAAAAGCCTCAGTGTATAAGAAGAATTAATCATGGTTTCTCATAAATAGTGACCCTTTTCACCTAATAAATGCATTACTAATTCTCCTTGATCGTGGAGCTTCTGGATGGGCCTGCAATTCTCCTTTCCCAATACAAAATTCTGTATGCAAAGCGTGTTGGCATAATAGAGAAACCTGTTCTCTGCAGACATAGCTAAAGCTTAGCTATTATAGTAAGTTTCTGTTTATCCTAGTGATAGACTCGGAATTTTTGGCTTGCAGCTGATGCTGAGAGTAGTCCTGGATAAGGTATATTCCTGCCTCAGTTTCTTCCTATATAAAACAATATTAATCTTTACCTCTTTGCACAGTGGAACTGTGAAAGGTGATGAGCAGATTTTCTTGCAGGGCCTTTTGGGGCCTGACATGAGTCACTGAGAGGAGGAAGCCCCGTTGGCTGCTCGCAGGCTGCGGGAAGCGCCTGGGGAGCCGCGGTCTTGCTGAGCTCAGATGGAACCTGAGATACAGCAGCAACTCACAAGTGTCATAAAAATCTTTACAGGTAGAACTTTAGCATTATTTCTACCTACTTTACAGAACTTTGCTTGTTCCTCTGTTTAAAAACAGCCCCAAAATGCAATATTGTAGTCAGCGGTTCCTAGGTTAATTGCAAGGAGGAAGGAGCAATTTATTTCTTTGTTTTAAGTAGCAATTAATAATAGTTTCTATTATGAACAGCTTCTCTCAGTCAAAATGGATATTTTCATTTGAAACCTACTGCTACAAATGAACAGCTCCACGCTTGGAACAGAAAGACAAAACAAAAATGCTCATTTTTCATTTCCTGTCTAAGCGCTTTCAATAGCTGTGGCCACTTCCTTTGGCTGCACAGTATACAGCTTCCCAGTTGTGCTGGCTTTGGTAAATCTGGCTTCAAAGATGATTTTCCTCCTAAAAGAGGAATAAAGATCTTACAGCTGAAAGAGGATCAAAATCTGGTCAGATCTGCAAAGTTACTTTTTGACCTTGATTTTTATTGTCTACTTGTGATTCTTTAAATTATTTGAAGACTTTTCTTAGTGGGACTGGGCCACATATTTCTTTCTCTACAGAAATGCAGCTTGCTGGGGCAAGAAAATTATTCTGGGTAATGCCCCAGGGTTGCCCTGTTCTCACGTTCCTCACTGCAGATCCACTGGTGGGTGGTGCTGCAGATGGGACCCCGCTGCATGGACATTTTTGCCCATCAGTGGGACACTCATGTTTCGTCTCAGATAGTGACATGAGGGGGACAAATTGCAGTGAGGGGTATTGGGCAAGGAGTCATCTAAAAGAGTGTAACTTGCTCAGGGTCTCAGTCCTTGACTAAGAGACTGTTTTGGAGCCTCTGTTATGAGGATGTTGGGTGGAAAACTTGCTGCAGAATGAGCTGCGTTGTGGAAGTGCAATTAATCAGCTCCTCCTTCATTATCTCGTTTGGTCACTAATGAGGCTGTTATAAAAAGCAGGGTGTTTGACAGAGCATGGCTTGAACCTGCATATTCTAGTGTTTCACCTGGGTGCTGAGTTACAGAGCTACCCAGGACTCGCTTTTTTTCTTTCTTCTCTTTTTGCCCACCTGAGAAAGTGAAATTTAAATTCTGTATTTGCTGAATTCAAATTTCTCATGTGAAATTCTCTCGGGAGATGGGAAGAAGAAGCCAAAGGAATATCCTTTGGTGAGTGCTGCAGTTGTAGAGGACAGAGAATTAAAGCGAGCTACTGGCTCATAACTCAGAATTGAGTTTTAACTTGGGTAATCTTCTGTTAGTAAAACACTAGCCAGACCTGGGATCCAGATGGAGGCCTGACAGTAATTGCTTGTACGGATGGTGCAGTCATTGCTGCTTTTCACAGAGCTATTCTTGAAGGGAGTAGGGTGGCTTTGTGTGAGATCTGCTGCTGCCGCCTCTGTTCTCCAGGCACAGCTTGGCGCTGTTTTGTTGGGGAATGGAGCTCTGTGGCGTTGCTGTGGCCTGTCCCTGTGAGAGGCTGTCCCTCGTGACCCATCTAAACCTCCCGGCAAATGTCAGGTAGTGCAGGTGCTGCCGCAGCCCTGGGTGCCCTTGCCAGCCTCGGCGCACAGGCCCAGGGGTGCCGGGAGGATGGCGCTGGGCAGGGCGCCCGGGGCTGGGCAGGCGCCTCGCGTCACCGGGACCCTGCCCTTTGCTCGACGTCACCTTTGACACCAAGTCACTGCATCTGCTGTGACAACCTCAGCCAGCCTCGCTGTAACGGCCTCCCTCCTGCGTCAGCGGGTGGCAAAACTGCGGCATGACGAAGTTCACAGGCAGCTCGGTTGCTCAGGAGGCCACAGCCATTGTAGATGCCCACCCAGACGAGTGTCACCAGTGGAGCTTGTGCCACAGAGGAGGCACCAATACAGAAAACCAGAATCATCCCTGCAGAGATTTAAACCCCGAAACAAGCCAGTTGTGTTGCTGGGGATTCAGGTGATGCCCGAGCCTGGCAGCCTGTGCCTGCAGTGGGGCTGGGCTGCAGGAGCCTCCTTGAAGGGTCACTGGCCACCCTGGCACGAGCATGTGTGAGCTGGGTGTGCGTGTGGCTACCAAACTGCTGCACGTGGCCCTGCTCCCATATCCTACTCCTTGTTCTCTACCTCAGGGCACTTCCTCTTGCTCGGGGACTCCAAGTTCGTCACTTTGAACCTGAAATGTTATATTTCGACTAATTTTGCAGCTGAGGCCAAAATGCAGAAAAACTCTGCAGCCTGTTGCTAGTTCATCTTAATCATAATAAGCAGTAAAATGTATTTGTCCTCTGACAGACCCTTGATACTTATTACCAAAGTTTATCCCTGCGAGAGCTGCTCCTGAAGCCAGTCAGTGTCTGTCCATCTGCAGGCATTAGGGCCTTCAAATAAGTGGGTACCCCGTTTGTTTGGGTTGGTTTGCTCGGGTTTTGGGCAATGAGCCAGTCTTGTCATGTGCTTGTTTTTAACGTGCTCACTGGAAAGTTTTGTTCTTTGGTTTCTTTACATTGTAGGTTTGTAAAACACTCAGTTTTCTAATACTTGAGTCACATTATGGAGAAACAATTTTCTTCTACTGTGTATTTAGTTATTCATTGTTGGATAGAAAAGTGCAAAAATGATAATTGCAGTAGCAATTGATCTTATCATTCAGATTTAAAATTACAATTTTTTTCCTCTTTGTAACCCATCTTTCTACTGGAAAGATGCCTCAAAGGAAAATATCAGTATCTGATTTATGCAAAGGATACTTGTGTTAAATCTGAACACTAGTAAAAGAATTGCTTCTGCCATGGTATTTGTAACGAGTTGAATTGTGAACCCTAAGAGAGGAATAGCTTAGCTTGACCTCTTGGCATGTATATATTTTTATCCTAATTAGATATTTTGAAGGCTTACTTGCAAACAGTGGTTCAGTGGATGCGCTCACGAAATTGTGGGGATAATAATGTCAAAACAAAAATCAAATTACAAATCTAAGTCTGCTACCTCAGGAAGGGAAGGAGAATGGGAACACAAGGAGAATGAGAACCAGAGAGATCTACGGACCTTGTGAGAACGCCCATTAGTAGAAACCAAAGGAAATGCCTTTTTTTTTTTCTCTAGCAGAAAGTTAATGGTAGAAAATGGAGTGATTGGATGTATTTTTAATAGTTTTCTAAATCTTGACCAGTACATTATATTCAATGAAGGGACATTTGAAATGATTTGGCTTGTCATTAAGTTCTATAAATTTGAGTAAGTGCACTAGTGGTTGGCTAGCAGAAATTAGATAGATAATGCAGGGGTATGGGATGGTAAAAGCGTTGCCAAGAGGGAAAATGGAAGAAAGAGGAGAATTTGCAAGTAAATATCTTTAAAGGTAGCAGGAGCTATTTTCTTCTAATCTCTGTTCCTTTTCCCCTCTATTTGAAAACATTGTGCCTCAAAGGTAATTTGTTTTGTGCTCATCTAACATTAATGGTATTCATTTTTAATTAATTGAACAGTAGCATTGTCCATCTGTCAGCGCAAACTTAATCTGTTAAACAGATAAAATCAACATGTCTGCAGGTTCACCGCAGGTCGGCAGGCAGCAGTGGTTCCTACACGTTGCCGGGTCTCTATTAATAATGCAAAGACTTTTCCATGAATCCCAAAGTGGAACCTCGATGCCCTAACAGGGAACGGCCCATGAGGTGGCCCAGCGAAGGGTTTGAATTTCCCCCTGGCTGGTTAATCTCCCTCCCCAGATCTGAAGTTAGTCGCTTTTGCAGGTGATAATGAAGAATGCTGCACAGTGCTCAGTATCTGTCCCTTCCACACACGTCCTAAGCCCACCAAGAGAAAAACAATGAGATTTTGCATTGTGAAAGACTTTATGAGTGGAAAGAATTGCTGAATGAGCTTTGCATTTGCACTTCTCAAGGTGGCTGAACAGAGCAGAGGAGCAGAGATGGACGTCTGTGGGAACACAACTTTTAATGAAAATGTAATTTGTGCTACTGAAGATTGAGAGCTGCTATCTGTTAGCATAGTCTGAGGCAAGATAAGTGCTTTTAAACTATTCTAGTTTCCTGCTTGGATGCTACACTGTACTAACATTGTTTGTATTTTTGGTTTGGAGAGAGATAAGTATCAGCAGCTTAAGAAAAACTGTTTCCTTTGCTACACCTAAAACAACGTCTAAATGATCTGTATGAATTATCAGATGATACTTCTGTTTTGTACACAGGTAACAGTGGAAGCCAGAGTAGGGCTGTCTTTGGAAAGAGGGCAGGTAGTGGGCTCTGATTTCCCTGCAAGTTTTGCTTTCACAAGAACTGACCCTTCGAGCACTTAAAACGAGCACTTGTGTCTCTGCGTTCTCCCTTTTGAGGCGTGAACCGTGTTGACTGCCCCGCAGATACTCGCCCTGAGAGCTGAGTTGTCCTTGTCGCTGGTGCGGGGCAGCCTCCGTGTCCCCAGCCGCTACAGGGCCTGGGAAGGATAAAACACAGGAATAGGTCGGGACGTTTAAGGTTCCTTCACAGCCAGACCTGACCGTGGTGGAAGCCTTTTGTGCTTGGGCTCCACGGCCTCCTCGCAGCCTTGGATTGTGCATGGGCTCCGTGCTCTGCTTTCAGCCTCCGTTTGCTTCCCATCGCTTCCATCATTTTTCTATTAAAGCTCTTTAGAATAAAATGAGAAGTAATGCGCTGCCGGTGCTGAATAGTCTGCAGTGCCCTGCTGTTAACTGTCCTTGTGCACAGAGCTGAGCTCCTGCCTTTGCTTTTCTTTTAGAAAGACAAAATTGAAGGGGAAAGGAATTCAGATAGAATTGGGGAGTTATTAGATATGTTGGAGAGCAGGACTGTGAAGCTGAAACTGTTCATTGCCCTCATTGCATCTGAATGTTCGCTTGGGCTAAGTGGTCAAAAATGCAGTTAACCTTCAGCCGGCTTTCAGGGGAGGCTGTGGAATATGAAGCTGCATGCAATAAATGTTGTCCAAAGTGCTTGTTTTAATTTATGTCCTTGCAGAGTTGCCAGGCACTTACGGGAAACCTGTACAGGCTGTGGTAGGTGGCTCTGCCTCCAGAAGTGCCTGTAACGCTGTCGTTACCGTTGTTGCCATTGCACGCTGGTGACGGCTCAGCAATTTTCAATATCAGGTTCTCTATCTATGTAGAAATCCAGCATTTGTGTGTGTTTATTCTTTTATGAGTCTGTACTTGAGGGGAAATTGTGGTTGTTCCTGAAGCCATGCAAGGATGGATGCTACAGGTTCCAGCTCCTGAACTCTTTGGCTGGCCAGTCCTGTGTGTCTTCCGAAGCCAAATGAAGTGCTTGAAAATGAAGTGCTTTGCAGAGCAATATTAGATTATTTATAAACAGATATCTTCCTTGCTTTAAAAGCATGAAAAGACATAAAATAGAGCTTAAACTTTCTTGGAAGAGGACTGTGTGAGTGTAGGGATGCCCTGGCCTCAGGAGGAGGGGACCGTAATGGGAACAAGCGAGCGCGAAAGGTCGCAGCTCCCGCCAGGAGCCGTGGGCCGGGGAGCCCTGCCTGGGCGGTTGGGCTCGGCCGCTCGCTGCCGCCCCCACGCTCTGCCTTGCCTGGGTGGTCCAGCTGTTTGCAGCAGGGCGGTGAGCGGGATCACCATCCAGTCATCAGAGCTGGGGGGAAAAAAGGAAGGGGGAGTATTTTTAGCCTGCGTAAATTCCCTAATCCCTTTTTACCTTCTAGGCTCACAAATGGTTGCAGTAAGCCAGGGAAGGGGGCAGTGATGGAGCAGGAATGGATGCAGGAGGAGAGAACAGTTAAGACCACCATTCTGCCTGGAAGAAATAATCCATTTCCACTGATAGTGGATTAAATAAGGTGCTCCAAGGTTGGATTCTCAGCCAGGGGTTTATTTCATGCACTGCTGCCTCCAGTAACCTAGAGAAATGGCTCTATCACCTTCATTTTCCAATCCCCTTTAAAAGCCATTTAAACCCTGCAGCCTTGCAGCAGGGATAGGGCTTTGGTTACCTAGTGTTCGTGCAGCTCTGTCTGTGTTAGGACAGGTTCAACCCCATGAACTTCACTATAGGTGTATGTTCTTGCCACACTGTTCCTGTAAAGATTACAGATTAACTAGAGCTCTTTGATAACTATGACTTTATTATTGGGAATTTTTAGAGCAAAAATTTTGCTCGAGACCACCCTTCCAAAACGGAAAATAAAAAAGTCCAACAAGGGATGAGTGAAACCTGCCAGGATACAGGGGCTTCTGCTCTTGCTCGGTGTCTTCTTCAGCCCTTCTCCACCAGGATGCAAGCAGCAGCGAGGCATTCCCAGCCTGCTGCAGGGACCAGGCCGCCTTCCTTGCGTGCAGAAACGCTGGGCGAGCTCCAACGCTCGTCTCCTCCCGGGGCCGGATCGCTGGGAAGCGCCTGGCGCAATCTCTGCGTGTAGGGGTGTGAGCGAGAGGGGATTTTTCTTCCTCGCGTCATGCCCTAACTTTGAAGCAACACTGCAATTACAGAGGATTCATCTGTTGATGGCAGATCAGCTTTCAAGGTTGACGTTTTGTCAGGTCTTGGGTTGTTAGGAAGGTGAAATGGAAAGGTAGGTCCGTGAGCTTGCAGCCCGGGGCAAGTCTCCTTGCTGCTCCAGCTTAGCTTGCGTCAGCCTAAGAGTTTCTCTCAGGACTGCAGCCAAGTCAGATGCTGCCCACCCCTCTATCAATCAAACAGCCAGTTGTAGATTCGTAGATTCATCCTACATTCATACCTTACATGATGCCTGAGACCATTTTCCAGGATGTGCCAGCTTTTAGATGAAAAACTAAAACTTGATATTAAAATCTCCATTTCCATTATCATGAATGGTGCCTGACATTGCTAATCAGCTGTTTCTTTTCTTAATGAAGAACATACTTCCAGTTTGTGGAGAGACAGTACTCATTACAGAGCTAGGGGACATAACCTTGTCAGAATTGAATGTTTTTTACCACTCGTTGCTTGGGAATGAATTAATCATTGTTGCAAACTGCGCTGCGAGTACCTACACCGAGACCAGCAAAGTCTCTCTACTGTGTAAATCTAATACAAATAAGATTGTGTTTGAGCTCATTGACTTGATAAAACAGATACTATATAACATTTCTAAGCCCAGGGCCATGTACCACACGAGGGTTTCAAAGTTTACCTCATAAATAGGTAAATGATTGGCCAGTAAGTGCAAGCTGAGAAAGGAGATTTCCTTCTGGTTGCCTTTCCTCAGGTGAGTGGGATCTGCCACAGGTCAGGGTCATGCTTGGCAAATATTTGCAGACTTTGGGTCCAGTTGGACTTCTTCATCAACCAGTAGCAATTTCTGTAGTCACATGCAAGGGAATATGTGCTGGATCTCTCACTCATCAAAGCTCTCTGATGAGGCAACGTTGTAAAGTTTGGTCCACAGAGATGCAAATTTTATTTATTTTTCTAAAAGAACTTTGCCAAGGTGGAATGGTTTACCTGATGTCAAGAAAGCTGGGCTGGGGAGAGACCTCACACTGGAATATGCAGAGCAAGACAGCTTCATTTATCTGGCTTTAATCACACCGTCTTTCACTGAGCTGAGAAATTGGCATCTGCCTTCTTGCTTTCAGTGCCAGCACCAGCTGCCAGGAACTGCTGCCTCACTGGGTAGGGCTCTGTGACGAGTGAAAAACCCCAGGGCCGAGTGAAAAACCCCAGGGCCGCCGCAGAGCTGTTAATTAGTGCAGATAGGCAAATGAGCCCCTGCAGGACCACCCGTGGCCGCGCGGGATGCGGCTGCGCAGGGGCGGCTTCACTCCTCCTTGGGCCCTATCTGGGCAGCTGAGCAAACTTTCCAGCCATTTTAACATCACACTACATCTGTTTGATTCCTCTCTTGGGAACTCCAGGGAAATCTTTCCCTTGAAATAAGAGCAGAAAATTGATTTTCCATATTCCAGTATCTACTGGACCGTAGAAATATCCATGGGCTGCTCAGCACCGCATGAGTTTTCTATTTTCTTGAGCGAGGGAGGCAGAGAGAAACGACTTGCTGTGAACGCTGCAAGGTGGCATGGCACTCTCGCGTTCTCGTCATAGGGTTTTTTGATAAACCCTGTGCTGACGAAGGTCACAACCTGCGTAACTGATCTCCCAGCAAAGGCATGGACTGGAACTACTGAGCACGTCCACGAGCTGCATCGGTAACTCCACCCTGCAGCACCTCCAGCCCAGGAGCTTCCTCCTTGCTTGCTTCATGTCACATCCTAGCAGCCAGGTCAGGAAAAGTATTTCTGTCTTAGCATCTTTTCTTTTACTCTAACCAATAGTAATGTTTTACTCCAGCTGATACTCACACAAACGATCTTGTTTGTCAATGAAAAGGAAGAATGGCAAAGGGAGGATGTCCTTGGTGTGTAACTGAGGGCCTCTACGAGCACCTAAGGCTTCTGCTTGCTCTACCTGCTCCAACTGCCACTGATCTGATCATCTGGCCAATACCTTCTTGCAACAGCAGTTTCTGTTCCAGAACAAAACCTCTTTAATGATGGCTTTGCATGGGGTTCACCCTTTGAAAGGAAATAAACATCCTGGAGAATTTGGAGGGAGAACCCGAGTTCCCTGTCTTTGTGGTACCAGCTACTTAACAACCAAATGTGGTGACCCTGGGAACACTGCAGGCTCCTATCTTGTTTTTCTTTCATCACTGTATTTCTCCTATAGTCACTATAGAACCACACTCCTATAGTATAGGAGTACTAGGTTACTAGATGTGCCAGCTTCTTAACAGGTGAGCTCTGTTCAAACAGCTTTGTTTGAAGGGGACCATTTACCAAGAGTGGCAGTGTGGAGTGAAGGTCTCTGGAGTTGGAAAGGAAGAGCATTTGCCAGGACTGCGGAGCCTTTGGGAATGGTTTTGCCAGCCTGTGGAGACTGTGAATTTACAGCCTGGCAACCTATGAAGGTAGCCAGCAAAGGGGAGAGAACGTGGAAGAGGGCGCGCAGAAAATGCGAGTTGCTCCAGACAACATTTACTAAAGTTTTTCGTCATTTTCAACACTTGCTCAATTTGCTAGCTGTGATTTTCGTCAATTATTAAGAGAAAATGTTTCCTGAGTAGGTATGTTTTCCAGCAAATACAAGACAATAGATTTGCTGAGGGAGAAAGAGGTACTTTTATGATGGTCAGGAACATAGTGAATTCAATCATCTGCAGTACAACAGATTGTCATGATATATGTATATAAAATATATATGTATACATATTTTAACCAAACTAGATCTATTTAATATTTTCTTTTCCTTTACCTTTTCATCTGTGATTTTTATAAACTACTTTGTAAAATGCATAAAAATTGACATATGTCTGTGCCATTTTCCCTAGCTTTTATCAGGGCCAGAACATTCATTCTGGGCTAATGCATGGGAATATCCAGTATTTCTTGCCCTTCTAGGGTTTGTGTCCTTTATTATGATATACCTGTATGACATGCGTAGGAATTGGGTGGAGACTATCATCATTTTACTGTTTGCTGTATAAATAGTAATTACAAGTAGAACTTGACCATCGAGTCATTCCTAATAATATTTGACTAAGAGTGATGTGTACTTTTATGGTTGTGAGGATGGAAGTGATGAAGATCCTCTCTTTCAGCAATCTTACACGTAAATATAAATATAAATATAAATATAAATATAAATATAAATATAAATATAAATATAAATATATGCTTAGCCTATATAAATAAGAGAGGAAAAATAGCTTGCTGAGATCTTAGCTTATGTTCTTGGTGTAAATATTCTTGTACTCTAGTTTCCTTCATTGTTTTACTACCATCTGCCATCATCTAAAAAGGAAGCGCTGGAGCATGACGGCAGATAGCACAAAGGGAATCTTGCATTCTGTGTGCAAAATGTTCCATAACTGTTTATGTTCATTTTTTAGGTTGCTTGTGAACGCAGATCTTGTAACTCTTCACATCTGTTTTGTGCATTTGCATCCAAAGATGTGACAAACCTTTAATGAATAGCTCCTGTTACAGTTAAGTTTTAATAGCCTGGTTTAATTGAGGGGAAACTGATATGCTGAAGATAAGCTCTGAAAGTGACTGCCTGTTCCATTGCCTCCAGTTCTCTGCGACTGTGTTAAGATACCTGGGAGCTGCTTTAAGAGGAGTTTTTAAAGTATCTGCTATTAAACCTGATTTCGATGGGAGCTTGGAGGAGTCCAGAAGCTCTGTGTGCTGTAGGCTGAAATGAGCACATCTGTCCACTCACCCAGCATTAGCGGGAAAATGCTTGGTTATGAGAAACTTGGTCCTATCTCAAATACTGATAGATCAGAGAGCAGAACACAGCTCTTGTGTTCAATACAAATAGTTTGTTCTCTTTTCTGTTTGGGTTTTTAATCTATGTTTCAGAAGACTGAATGACTTACCAATGCCAGTAATCAATTTAACTACCGGTTTGCTGGGGTGTGTTTCGCTGTTCTTTGCAAGCACATGCATTCTTTTTATTTATTTATTTATTTTACTACAGGCTCAGTCGTTTTTTGGAATGAAGTTAGTTTTAGGAGTTGAGATAGGCTCTTGGTTAGCTGTGGGCCTGGAAATGGGATGTCCTTAAACTTCTGTATCTTCTATCTTTCTGTCACGCTGGTTGTTCATTTGATTGTTCTTGGTTCATATCTTGGAAGTTTCTGCTGGGAATGTTTCACATATGGAATTTGAACCTGTTTCTCTTTAGCCCACAAAACTTAGTTAACATTTTGCTAGAGGTTGTCAGCAAGGACCATGATGACAACAACAACAGATCTCCTACCAACCGCTTTTACAACACGCAGAGCAGGAAGCAACGCCCATGCCGTGCATTTACAGAGCAGCCCTCGGCCCTCAGTGCAGATGCAGGGGCCCTTTCCCATCATGAGGCGGTCGATTCTTGTTCGGGGCAGCAGCTGTGTGCGAGCGGGAGCCCTAAGTCCTGTGCTCCGGCTCCCACCGTGGGTGTCTCTTGCTCCGTTTGCTTGTGGTTAGCAGTGACCATCAGATGATTTTTCTCCACTTGATGTTGAGCTCTAAGGACGGCAGCATTTCACAGTCTCACAGCGTCCCAAAAACATAGAGCTAAACATGAAATGTGGTGCCAGCATTTCAGCCCGAATCTTTCATGGAAAACATGAAGTTCTTAGGATGGCCAATGGGATTTGACTGCTGTCTTGCAGCAGGAAAATTAGACCTGAGAACCTAAGTGCTGCATGTGCCACACACTGTTTTCATAGGTTAGGTAAAGAAGATTCGTTCTTTGTGACCCTTTCTTTAGGTTCTATTTATTTATTTATTTATTTGATTTATCTTCACACAGGGCTCATGCCTGTGGGTACTTTGTACTTTTAAAAACCGAGGTAAACACAATTAACTCCACTAGATAAAGAAGCTGAGTAAATAGGCAGTAAGTCCACTTTAGGGGCCCTGTACTGGAACAGCCACGTTTATGAATGATTCTTATGTTCCTCAGCAACCAACCCAGCTCACGAGGGCTGCCTTTTAATTCTTCTCCCAAACAGAGCTGTGCCTTTGCAGCTTGGGTTCCCTGGGATTGAGGGGAGGAGCGCAGGTCTCTCCCTTGTTTCACTCTCCTCTGTGGTGAGTCTGGGCTAGTCTGTTGTGGTTGATCTTCATGGGCTTCAGTTTGGTGGTAGAGAAGTGCCCCGTCCTGATGGCAGGGTATGTGCTGCTCAGTGATGTACTCCTGGTGTGCCCAATCCACTAATTTGGACTTACTTGAAGCTTGAACCCTTCTCCTCCAGCAGCCATGCAGAACCACAGCCACGCACGGGCTGAGGTGCTGGCTGCCTGAGTCTGCAAGAGCTGCAAATTTGTTGTTGTTGTTTCTTACATAAATACTAACAGATGTAACCAGCGGGCTCCATGAAAGATCAACATGAGTGAGGGAGCATTTGTGTTTAAGACCCATCTAAATATATCGGCACAAATAAACATTCTAACAAGAGGCAGGCCAGAACCAGCGTTGGGACATGGCTCTGTCCCTCAGCGAATTTTTTTTTTTTTTTTTTTTCATTTCTATTCTGTTCTCTGATAGATGCCAAATGGGCAAGAAGGGAATTTCAGTCACGTTTCGTGCAGCTGGTGTATGTGACTGCATCTTTCACAGGTTCTGCCCAGGTAGCTGCAGGAGCGTGAGGGCCGCGTGAGCGGCGCTTCCCAGGTTGCTCTCCATGCACATGGCTCATTGAGATGGTTAACTTCATGGAGAATGAATGACATTTACTGACATTTATCTGACATTTACTTACTTTCTTCATTGTTGTTGTAATTTTTATATAGAAACACACTTCATACCATGCTGCCAGTGCTAAAATAATTGGGAGGGGGAAAGGTAGCGACATGTCTCCATTTTTTGTGGCTCCGCCAGCCCCATCCTGCCCTGAGGTTTGCAAACAGAGGAGCCCGATGCTCCAGAGGCTGCGATGAATGAAACATCAGCCCTCCCCGGGCATGGATTTCTTCCCACTCCTCTCTCCTCCTCCAGGAATCAAGGCTGCCTCTGTTTAACTGCTCTGCACTTGCACACGCTGAGCGAGTGCTGCGCTCCGCTCCCCACTTCAAAGGCAGCGCGGGCGGCTGCGCTAGCGATCGAGCCCGGTGATTTTGGTTGCGAGCGGGTGGCCTCTTCCCAGGGCTGGAATTAGGGCCGGCCAGGGGACGGAGAAGGCAGCTTTGGGGGTGATGTCAGCTCTGTGCAGAGCATGTGGAGGGAAAGGAGGTTTCTCCACAGGGCTCGGCCAAGACCACCTCAAAGGGCGGCCGGGCCCCGCACAGCCCGCGGGAGCCGAGCACCGCGGTGGCTTTTGCACCGTCCCTGCTACCAGCTGCGTTCAGGAGAAACCAGGGGACTTAACCCTATGCAAAGAGAAAAAAAGAAGCACAGATACTGCAGTGCACTCCGCTGTAAAACCGCTCAGCCAGCCTGCAACTTGCCAGAGGAGCCGTTCGGAGCAGCGGGGCCGGTACGTGCAGAGGTATTTTTAGCTCCGCAGTGAGGTGCTGCTGAGAGGAACCGACAATTTGGGATTGGGGTTTGGGGGTTGCTGCAGTGGCTTGTGCAATAGCGCAGCTCGGTAGAGGATCTCTGTACGCGGAGCTGGGCTTGCTCATTCCGTGGTCAGAGGACAGGAAGTTTGTGTCGCGTTTGAAAAAATAAAAAGAAAAAACAAGGGGGGAGTTTGGTAAAGTAATAGGTAGGTCATAGGAAATGACGCAAGTGCTAGCTAATCCCCAGATTTGTCCTCTGCTTTCTTTTAAATTGCAGCATTTACTTAAAAAAAGTTGTTGTTTGATTACCTGAATCAAAGTGTAAATATGCCTCTCATTTTGGAACAAAACCCACCCTGTCTTATTCTGAACAGAACCTTTAAGAAAAGTCAGGATTTTTAATTACACTTGCCAGCCGTGTAAATTGTTAAGGTAATTGTATACATTACTGCTGTCTGACCTACTTCTAGCATCATGGCTTTCATCTGTAGATCATAAGGTGCTTTGTAAAGAAAATTCCTTCATATTTGAAGATGGGGAACCTGAGGCCTGGAGAAATGAGGTGCTGGGAGCACATGGGCAAGTGGGTCGTCCCCAGGCCCAGTGGCCCGAGTGGCATTGGCTGTTTGCCCAAGTGCACCCAGGCACACCTCGTACCCACAGCGTACCTGCAAGGCCCTCTTTTTCCAGAAAAAAAAGAAAATAGTCTTGAATAAATGAATGGTGTGTGATTTTTCTCTAAGCTTTTAAATAAAATAGATGATGCTTCTGCAGATTGCTGGAAAATGTAAATTACTTGTGTATTTTCCGATGACTTTTGTTTCTCCCATGATGCCTGGTTTCTCTAGGCTGGGCTCTAGTCCTCGGGGGTTTATTTCTCCCTGTGTTGTCTCCCTTTCTCCCCCAGCGCTGCCGTCCATGGCCTCGTGCTCCGCAGCGCGAAGCAGGCGGGCTCAGAACCGCCGCCTGTTGTGCCCTTAAAACAGTCATCTCCTATGTTCCAAGGGCGTAGTATCCTGTGCTTAATCAAAAGCTGACACCAGTACAATTTATGGCCTGATTGCAGTTGAATTAGATGGACTGTTAACATTGTTTGCACCTATTTATACCTAGGCCGCTCGGTCAAAACAAGAGGCTGCCTTGGTTGGCAGGAGGCAGCAGGAGGCCTAGGGGAGCCGTGGCAGGAGAGGCGAGTTAGATTCCATACGTTCTGCCTGCTGCTACCATCTGCTCTTTACCATCCAGGCCACGCTGCGGCACCACTCACTATTTAGACTAAAATAGAGATAAAGCAGCTTTCCCTGTGTGACAGCAAATGGGTCTGGGTCTTTTTATTGTTATTTTTTTTCTCTCCCATATTGACATATGTGGTTTCCCTTGGCAGAGAATGAAAGAGTTCTGAAGTGCAGACAGATTCCATATCAGAAACATTTCACAGTGAGCCTAGGTGAGATGTCTGTGGGTAGCCAGTGGTGTGGGCTATGTCCTAAAGGAAAGCTTAGGAAACCCAGGCACCACCAGGAGCCTGAAAGGTCAAAGCAACCTGTTGAAATCGGCAGGATGGATTGCTGGAAGATGTCAGAAATGCAGTGTCACACCGGTTCAGTTGTAGCAGTTGAACAGCTCCTTCTCCATTGCCATGCATTGAAAAAACTTCTGATTTTTCAGGTTTGCTTATTTAAGAAGACTGGACTCTTCCACAGGGCTGTTTTGGTTGCAGATGTGTGTGAGATTACAGGAGCACTCTCAGTACACTCACTGACATTGCATTTGCCCAAGCAACACATGCTGAACCGTGCTCAGGAAGATCAGCTTGCTGCATGCAAGGTCAGCCTATATCATATTTGCTCGGCCAGCCAAAGCTCGGGCAGCTTTTCCCACAACCCCCCAAAGCAGGGGGTTGCTTGCTGCCCATTTCATCTTTCCTCTATTTTCTCGGGCACTGAGGAGCAGAAAGGCCAGTTGCTGCCACTGGGTCGTTTCAGCTGGAGCGATTTGGCAGCACTAGCTGCAGAGCTGTGAGCCGCGCGAGGGAGGCGGCCGTTCGGCTGGACGTGGTTTCATAATCTCTGGTGGGAAGGCAGGCCACGTCACAGCACAGAAAGGGCTTCAGAAGTCGCGCATCACAACACTGATAGCGGGGTAGTAAATACATGGGCTCCCTCCACCCTGACCGCTTTAGTGGCGCAAGCAGCCGATACCGCTGGAATGCGGGCGGCCGGTGGGTGTGTGAAACTTGCCCGATTTCCCTCCGCACAGGAACTTGCTGCTGGAGTCCAGCCCTGCAGGAGTTATCTGTGGGTCGCCGAGATCTCCTGTTCGATGGCCTCGTTCCTGGGCAGGGTGACCTGGGGGCTGTGATGGGCTTCCTTGCACAGCAGAGAGCTCGGCGTGCGAGGGAGAGCAGCGCTCGTGAATGCGGAAGGCAGCTGAGCAGAGTCCGTGCTGGCCATGTAGACTCGAGCAAGTGAATGCAAAAAACCTGTGTTGCCTTCGGAGGGCAATGGGTTGTGGCCATAGATAGAAATCATCTGCTTTGGTTTTGTTCCTAAATGGAAAAATATTGGGGAAAAAGGGTGTCTTTGTGTATTCGTATGTTCTTTATTTAAGCACTTCTCTCTGCAATTTGGAATCTCAAAAATAATGCATGTCAGACATCAAGACTATCTGAAAGTCAAGTTATGCTCTCTGGTTTTATTGTGTTTGTTGTATGTGGCACAAAATATTGAGGATAGCACAAATGGGAGCTGGCGAAGCGAAATGATTAATCTATTGCTAGGAATGACTTTTCACAAAAATATGCTATTAGAAAAGAGAAGATGATGGAATTCAAAAAAAAAAAAGGCTTTATTTAGCAAAAATAAAACTACTGTTTAAATGTTAGTTTTAAATGGGAAGCAAAGCATGAAACCACAGGACATTTCTGTGTGTGCAGTGTTGCAAAAGATACAAAAGAGACTGCCAAGCACAGCAAAGCCAGGCTTTAGACGTGACCATTCAGAAAGACTGTCCAAAAAACTCCAGCAAAATCTAAAAAGTATGCTGTGCTTTTGTACTTTTTTTTTTTTTTTTATTGTCATGTAGAGAGTGGGTATTGAACTCCTGTCTGTGTATTTAAGGTCTCTATCTCAAACTCACACCCTTGTGTACAGACACACACTGCTTGGAAGTGGAATAATTTACTGGAATCTCTTCAGAGAGCTCAGGTCCTGCCTGGGTGTTGCTGCATTTGTGCCTTGCCGATTTGAAATAGTTGTTCCTCTGCACAAATGAAGTTAACTTGTCTTTTGACATTGTAGACATAAAGCTTCAAAGGTTTGTTCCACTGCCAGGTGAAGTATTGGCATCCTCTCCTTTCTGATAGTACCTGAAATAAGCGTTGAAGGTTCTGAGCTAGGAGGAGTAAGTTTTGATCAGGTTGGAACACAACTGAAATACCAAATCTCATTTGCTCTTTGCAAATAAATTCTCTCATATTTGAAAGGGGGCTCTGTGTAGACACATAGTTCATGATTTTGCATGATACAAACATACTGTTTAGACAGAAGAAAGGATTAACGTTAAAACATTTAGCAGGGGCTATTTTCAGTTCTCCACCTCGTCTGATGATTTTACTCTGATCTGCAGATAGAAGAAAGATGATTGTCTGTTTTTGATGAATTCCTGCCAGTGCCTGTGAAGGTGCAATTTCTGATCTGTCCCACGGGATTTGCAAATCCACTCTTGCACTTGCTCGTGATATGTGTAGCTAGAAAAAATCAACACTAGAGAGAATTTCTGATTGGACTGTCCTTATTTTATTTTTTTTTTAATAAACATTGATTTCACCATGGTGCTGAACTCCTCTCTAAATATTGTCCCAGATAAATAGCAGTCAAAGAAGAGATTGGTAAAAAAAAAAAAGCGAGGTTCAATCGATGCGGTTTTGGATTTTGAGAACTACCGAATCCCAATGAGAGCAGCAGGGTGATGTGTAGCATGGAAATAAATTCTAAGACTTTTCAGTGACTTAATTTCATGGAGAGAGTGGGACTCCTGTTAACAGTGTGTGTTACTTGCATTGCTCTGTTGCTTGCTGGTTCTGTAAACCTCAGCTTGAATTAGGCTAAAATCTCCTTGCTCTCAAACCTCCTGCTTTTGTGAGATTTTTCATTTAAGATCAAAATATGTGCATATAAGAATCTAAATGTGGTTGACATCACAGGATGTGCCCAAACCTGGCCAGCTTAGCAAGTTAGATCAGAAGTGCAGCTTTTGCCCCACGAATGTCTGTGTTTTCTGAGGATTGGTGTGGTCGGACTTTGTTCCTTGGCTGACGGGAGATGCAGGGATTTTACTGCATGGTACCATGCTCTGCACAGAGCAGACACCCAGGTACTTGTTTTCTGGGTCTTTCATATCTACGTAAATGAGAGGAACATCTTTTAGCCGCTTGAGTTCTGCCTGTTATCTGAATTGCTGGGAGGGCCTTAGTCTCGGTATGTGCTCCAGGCAAAAGTGTCAGCCTCTGATAGCCCCATCTGGCACCACCCATCCTCACCCTGATTCAATCTGGGCTTTCTCAAAGATGTGTTGATGAATAAGGTGCAGGCACATGCTAATTGCTGTGTCCCCAAATAATGACAGTGCCTGCTAAGGAATATCACTGGTTGATAAAAGTGGCCATGAGGAGACCTGAAGATCTCAAGGAGTTCCAGCCTGAAGTAAAATAGCCCAGAAAACACCTTATCTTCAGTGCCTGGCTTGGACTGCAGCTGGAGTCATCTCTGAATGGGCCTGGTCTACTGGCCTGCATCAAAGGTTCTTGCAGAACTGCCCTTTCAAAGGCCTTTTAAGATGTTTTAGGGAGTGTTTGGATGATATAGATTTTTAGGGGAAAAAAATCCTTGAACTTCAATCTTTTATTTATTTATTTTTTATTTCATTTTCTTTGCTTTGTTTTTCTTCTCTCTCTCTCTCTCTCTCTCTCTCTCTCTCTCTCTCTCTCTCTCTCTCTCTCTCTCTTTCTCTCCCCCCCCTTTTCTCCAGA
>NW_020455533.1:2411216-2436378 GCF_003342845.1 Nothoprocta perdicaria
TTTATTTTTTATTTCATTTTCTTTGCTTTGTTTTCTCTCTCTCTCTCTCTCTCTCTCTCTCTCTCTCTCTCTCTCTCTCTCTCTCTTTCTCTCTCTTTCTCTCCCCCCCCTTTTCTCCAGAACCTGAGGCAGAATATTCAGGACAAAGCTGAAGGCTGTAAGAGCTCTCAGCTCCCCGAGGTGGCTGTTTAAGCTGTTGTGTCTCGTGCGGCTGATGGGCAGTTCTCGTAAAGTGCCCGAGAAGAGAAACTGTGATTGTCTCCTGTGACTTTTTCAAGACCTCATCCAGGGAGGCCTGCACTGACTTGCAATTTATAACTTGCGAGCTTTTCAATCAGCTCAAGGAAGTGTGAGGGAACAGATCATAAGTTTAAGGCTAGAATCTCACTTCTTCTTACTCATCTGATGTAGGTTGTTGCAACCACGGGTTGCTCGTGTCAAAAGGCATTTGCAGGGCCTGGACTTGGAAGTGCCACAGGCATTAAGTGCATCAGCAGTTTTTCTAGTGACCCACTCAAGCCAGCTACCGGAGGGCAGATTTAGGGTTTACTTTGCTCATATGAGTAAATAATAGTGGGGGGGGGAAGAAAAGCTTTTTTTTTCACAGTATCATCTTCATTCTAGAAAGTGCCAGAGTTTTCACTCATCTTGTAGACCATACTGTGTGTGCAACACTGTTTTGTATGGTGTGCATATACAGCAAGATAGTTAGAGAGGCGTCTAATACTTCTTGACCGCCACTGAGGTGGCTCATTTAGGGCCCAGTTGCTCCCAGGATTACACGGACAGACCGGATTTCAAGGAGGGCTCTTTGAATGGGTGATGCCTCCGGTGCTTGTGGTACCACGGCAGCGATTCCACGGAGGTGGCCGGGGACGCGGTGCTTCCAGCGCCCTGCCCGCCTCCTCCGTGAGCGCCGCGCTGCAAACGAGCTCGCCAGCTGGAAATATGAATGGAACCGAAACAACCGAGGAGCTGGTGGCTGCTTGTATCCTCCTTGTAACCGGGCGTGTGAGGCTGTGAACTTGAGATGCGATAAAATGGGAGACGAGAAGGGAATTTCAGAGGTGTGGCTGGTCTGGCGCTGACTTTTGAGCCCTGCTCATGATGCTCTGATAGGCATGAGATGAGTTTATAGGCAGCTGCACCTCTGAAAATGCAGCGTTGTTCATGCCTCAGCCTTGCATCACACGAATGCCTTGCAACGTGTGCCCTTTGATCTGCGCTCTGAGAAGGGCCTGGGCAGCGGGGTGTTAGAACCGGCTCCTGGGCCGTTGGGATACGGATCACACCAAATCCTGCTGTAGGGATCTGAATCCATCCTTTTTATTATTTTATTTGGCAAAGGAGAAAATTTAGAGCTAATGGGTAAAACTTGGAATCTGCATCAGAAAAGCCTTGTTTCTAAATTCTCTGAATTTTGAGTTGGGCTTAGTGATTTTTAAAATTGTTGGACTATTTGGAAATAATCTTACGGTGTTTATACTGCGTGTGTTGGGTTTGGTTTCCATTTTATCCATTTGCAATAAAAGTTTGGTTATTTTTTGCAAGAAAACAAAATATAGTTAGATGTGCAATTCAAAGAGATTTTTAAAAGATAATGTATATTTCAGAAATAGCGAAAGAGCCTTTCTCGGTGAGGTGAAGGCTAGAGGAAAAAGAGGGTCCTTTTGTTACGCAAGCTTTACTTCCTTTCCAATAATAATACTTTCCTAAAATGTCTTAATAACTTTTACTAGAAGCTTGCTGGTAATTTGGGCCTTTTTCAAAGGATAACCTGGATGCGGTGCCTTATTTTCAGATACTTTATATTTAACTCGCTTCCTTATCTCTGAGGAAACAATTGGTAAACACTCCATTAAACATTCCAATGAAAACTGTGTTCAGGAAGGTGTCGGTAAGAAGCCAAAAGTTGCTCACCGTGCTCTGCTCTTCCCCCTGCATCTGTCCCGATAGATTTTCTGATAAAGCAGCTTTTTCCCCAGAGCTGCAAACATAGCAGTGCTGTGGGATTGCAGCCGTGTGGGAGTAGCCAAAGCAATGGGAAAGGAGAAGAAAGCTGGTATTTGTGGTAAATTCATCTAAACCTTGTGCTCGGCCATAGTTAATCGGGACGGAATTCATCCCATCAGGTGTTGCCCTTGGTGGAGAGGGTCTGATTTCTGCAGGTCGGGATTTCTCCTCTGTCGTGATTATGACTGTTTTGCTCAATGGCTGCGTCATGCGGTGCCACCTGGTACTTGCGGCTACGAGCTATCCAGAGGACAGGAACAGTTATCCCGTCCCCATCCCTGCCTTGGGGGAAGCTGATGCAAGCCCAGGCCGTCAAAACCCACACGCGTGCTCAGGTGCCGAGCTCAGCCGCAGCTCAAACCTGGAAGCCCGGGGAGGCTGCAGGAGCACGGGCACCAGGGAGGGGGCACAGCCAGGTTTGCATCAATGTGTGGAGTCCACTTTGTGGTGCTCACTGGTAGCTGTGCGTCCACTGCGGTTTGGATTCAGATCTCCTGTTAAATGTTAATGTTCTCCAGAAGGGTTGGCTTTCTGATAGCTTTCTGCTGGAAAATCTGAGGCCAGTTTAACTTCAGGCAAACAGTTTGGGCAAACAGTTCACTGAAGGCCATTCAGATTTCCTTGGTAGAAATTTCTTGGACTAATAGTAGTAGCTGTTTGGTCGTTGAGGTCAAAGTGTTGAAATGCTGCAATTCTCTCACCCTTTCCTCCCTGCCTGGAAAACTGAGTCCACAAAGCTGTGGTTGCAATATTAAAGTTTTATAGAAATGAGCTATTTCCTTTAGAGGCAGTAAATAAATGAATAAAATAATCTTGACAAAAGGTAGTGGGGCTGCGTTAGGAATTTGTGCAGGAAGGCAGGGCCACGCGGTGGCGGCGCCGAAGCTGGAGCCTTCGCCAGCTCCGGGCAGGAGCAGCCGCGTGCAGGTAGCTCTGAGCGCTGCATCCCGTGTCACAGGATACAAAGCAAGCGGGTGGGCCCAAGAACCTTGTGGTTTTCTCTCTGAAACAGCAAAGGAGGAGGAAGGTGGTTTTGTTTTCCAAAAACTGCATGAAAGAGAACAGTGCTGGATGCATCAGCTTCTCACAAACAAGGCCAAGGCTCCTCCAGCAGCTCCGGAGTCATCCTGCTCCTGGGGTAACGCTGCACTTCCCTGGAATTTTCCTCTACCTTTGAAGAGCCTCCCAGCTGAGAGGGCTGGGCGGCTTCAGAGGGCCTGATTGCAGGGCTGGTCTTTACTTTTTAAAGTGTCTGTTGAGACGATGGTAATGACACCTTTCATTGGGCTCTGCTTTAAGGAGCTCTTATTTAATTATCTTGAAAACTAACTTGCTAGGCTAATATGAATATTATATACAAACAAAAAAGTTTGCTTGTTCAGTATGTCCATCCCATAGAATTTCATCCTCCACGGGCATGATGCTTTTACAATTTTAGCTAAATATTTAATTCTTTATTTTTCTTTTAACCAAAGAGAAAGTGGCACTTTAAATACCACCGTGTATCCCTTTGCATAGCAAAGGAGTTTACAGACATAATTTAGGCTCTAGCTGGTGCTTCACTTCCTCTCCATTACACGCCTACCAGTCAACTGACACTTTCCTCAAATATTTGCTCTGATATTTTGCTGCAGTCGCCCTCTCCTTTTCCAGTCCCTCGCTATCCCATGGAGCTGTGGCACATACCTCAGTTGCCCTCTGTTTAAATAGCAGCACTCCCTGGCAGTACAAACAGCCAGTGAGTCATTAAACAATGAGGAAGACCAAGGGTGCAGCAGGTTCTGGGTGGGACCTGTAGCGGGGGAGCAGAAGACTTCCTGCTTCGGAGGATAGAAGGATGCGGCTTTCCGGGGGTGTCCCGGCTCTCCAGGGCGTCCTGGCATCCGTCCCTTAGTGCTGGGAGAGCAGGAGGAAGTTGCTGCTGCAGCCACAGGCACGGGGAAGTGACCAAAGCAGGGCTGAAACGAGACACCTGAAGCCAAACGCTGGAATTTTGGCCAGGTCTTCCCACCTCCTCCTGGAACCAAAGGGAGGAAGGAGCAAGGGGAGGAGACCATCATTCGGAAGGTGGTGAGGAGTGTCTGTGACTCATCCTCAGCATGTCCCTGTCTTCCTTCCCTGATAATAGTGAGTTTAGTGAGATTACCCTTGAGTATCTATAGTTTTTATAAAGATTTCACTGGGATGACGTTTCTGTTATCTATCCTCTGGCTATCAAGCTAGCAGAGGACTGTATTGATGATCTGCTGGCAGCTCTAGGCCCACCTATCCCTCTGAGAAGGGAACAGTTGTTCTCCGTTCTTCAGTTGTTCTCTGCTGCAAATTGGCAAGCTTAGGGTCCCACTGCAGTCCTTCTCCTCTACTTCATCAAACAGTGTTTGGGCTCTACAGGTAGAATTCACAGAGGTGACAGTGTTGGAAAATGCCTGTTTAAGTGGGATCATAAACTTAATATGTATCACATTTATGCAAAGTTTAGTTTTGTAGTGATTTGATTTCTAGATAGTATAAATAAAATGTAAGAAATGGGCTAGGATGTGCAGTGAAGGCAGTGAGATCTATCAGGATTGCGGAGATCTGTGAGTCAGTTCCTAAACTTCTCATGGGACGTAACAGACAGGATATCTGATCTCCTTCACCATTTTACTATTTTATATTTGGATTACTTTCAGGTTAAAATCCATACCCACAGGTCACAGAAATGAATGTGTGGCTTCCCTTACAGCCCTCTTCAGCTGTTTTTTTCCCAGTTTGTGGAATTCTAGATTTTTTGCTAAGAGATAGGGATTCTTACACAGTGAACGTGACCCTTCTGGTGACAGACTCGATTTCTTCCTTTGCCTTTGGTGGACCAAAGCGAGGTAGTGAAGCACGGACCCTTGGGGGTCTGTAAAGCACAAACCACCGTGACTGCAAGGACGTCCTGCAGCAGAAACATGTTATTGCCATCACCTAAGCCAGTCATTTCTGAAAAACACAGCAGAAATTTTCCTTTTGTAGTAAAGCTATGGCCGTGTTTGAAAGTATGTAGCAGGCTGATTCTTTTGCAGATGCTAATGTTGTATTTGAAATCACCTCGTGGTCTTTCATTCCTGGCTCCCCTGGTCGAAGCTGGCGTTGGGGGGTGTAGGGAGAAGGCTTTTTAGCCCAGTGCAGAGGAGCCTGGCGTGGCCCCAGCGCCCCCCTGCACTAGCCCCTTCTCCCTCCTTGCTTTGCCGCGTTGGATGCGTTTCATGGTTTGTGGCAAGGCTGATTCACTGACAGAGACTGGAAAACAGAGAGCAGCCTTGACTCGAGGATGGGTTGTGGATGCAGTTTTGTTTTCTGTCACATCCCAGTTGCTATGGTGACTTGGCAATGGTCGCTTCAGCAGTCCCTGGATGCTGCGCGTTCTAGGCAAAAGTGAGGGATTTTTCAGTACTCCTGTCAGCCGAGCAGTTCCACAGGAGGCTGCGTGTCTCTGTGTGACCCTCTGCAGTGTTCTCGCCTCTTGTTACTTATTGCTGTTTCTGTGCAGAGCTGTGAACCTGCTGTGTTGTGGCTGGTAGTGTCCCCTGGCCAAGTAATTTTAGAGGAAGATGAACAAATAACATAGCTGTCTGGTCAAGATTATTGAGTATTTCTTCCCCAGAAAGCATGAACAGGCAGCAGCACATGGGAAGGAATGAGAGACATGGATACTGCTATGAAATGGGCCTTCCTATGAATCAGTTACGTAACTGTGGAGTGGGAGGATGGGTTGGAAGCCAATTCCCATGCTCAGGAAATCGGAGTTTGTTTCCAACCTTCGTCAGACTTCGTGTGTCACTTCAGGCATGATCAAGAGCATGATGCATTTACAACCTTAATTGAGTTTTTCTTCTGCCTTGTTGGTAAGTGGGGGGGAAAATGATTAAATGTTCATGAAACGAAATGCTCATGTACATGAAATGTTAAAGCCTCCTAAGTTCGTAGGGAGGCTAATATTTGGCGGATCAGTGCTTTGCTCTCCTTTGATGGTGGATACTGTGTAATTAAGATGTACTTTAGAATAAGGTCTTGGCAGCCTGCACGGTATAGACAGACGTTCCTGGGTGATGAGCAGTCCCTTGTTGTCACCGTGCCCTTGCAGAGGCTGCTCTGAGCTGCAGAGTGCTCTGCCCTCCCATCCACCCAAGGAGCACGGAAAGCTAGAGATGGGAATATTAAACTTATTTCATATCTGACTTGATTTGAAGTTCTCCCTACTGGTGGTGTCTGCTGCACTGAGTTCTCAGATTTTCTAATTCTTATGTCTTATGGGTGAGACCAGTTTTCTTGTCAGCTCTTGGATGAACAGTTTTGTCCTGTCCCCTTTCTGCAGCTCTGTGGAGCTGTTGCTTCTGCCTCACTGTGGCGTGGAAAACTTGCTGCTTTGCAGCCTGCCATAATCTGCTTCTGACTGGCAGATCTGACATTTTTTTATCAGTTTTCTGAGGTTAATGCTACAGCCTCCACTTGCTGTTGTCTTTAAAATTTAGAGGGAAGAAAGCGATTTATGGAGACTTTAGCTGCAGAGTTGGATGTGGTTGGATTTGGGAGCTGGATTCCCAGCTGGTGTCAATCAGGGCAGTTCCACTGAACTTTGGTTGGGTATTTTACAATCAACATATGACAATCTCTGCTATGTTTCTGTATACTAAAAGGTAAATAGGGTATATTTTTACCACGTTTTATCTCTATGTAGCTCTAAAGAAAGGCAGGTGTGTTTATGTGTGAGGGTATGTACATACACAGTCACACACACACATACGCACTGGTGTTTATAATACATAGTCACCCACACACAAATCAATGTGGTAAGAAAAACCCTCCACCTCTTTCTCGTGATTTATTTTGCCCTCGGGTGCCCTTCAGCACTGAGTAGAGACAGACTAAAGATTTGGACCACTGTGTTCAGATTTGTTCCATTGTCCCCAAAAGCTCCACCAATCGCTTAGGAAAAACTTGAAAACACTTGGAAGAAAACAGCTCTGAGGAGAAATAGTTCAGATTTGCCCTAATGAGAGGTCCCTTGCACATGGCTCCTTAATTACCCTTATTTTTCATGATTTTCTTTTCCCTACCCTGTGATGCACAGTACAATGACTTGCTCTGTCTATTCCGATGGTCCTGCCCATGAAGGTGGTGAAGATGATGGGCAGGGAAGGGATGCAGAAAGTTGCTTCGCTGGTAGATTTAGATGCACAAGTTGTTGCAAGGAAGCGCAGGGCTTCTGCTGGGCCAGTGGTGCGTGTCTTGCTGCTGTTATTCTTTCTGTTTGTTTTCTTATCAGGTCAATCTCCAGGAGGTTAGCATTGACTTTAAGCCCCTAGAAGTCTTTATGACAAGTGTGCATGGCAGTAAATTCTTCCATGTCGAGAGCGAGACAAATTGCGCTGCGCCGCGTATTACGGCGTAGTACTACTAATACAACTCGAGAAATGCCTTCTGGTAGGGTATATAGTTAATGAACAAAGATGTTAATTGCTGCTGTCTGAACTAGCTGCATTTGCAGGGGTGTGCTCTGGAGCCAAGGATGTCTTCAGAGAGATTTATTTCCAACCATCCTTTGTTTTCAGCAGTCTCAGAGTCCATTACCTACCAGTGCACTGGCTGAACACTCTCCTCCTCCACCAGAGTGTTAGGAGCAATCAGCTCTTCCTACATGTTTTTATTCAGCAAGGGTGAATCTTGCTGGGGTGTTGCTGAACTCACGTGCATTACAGTGTGCTCGTCCCGGGGCTGCACTCGCACCCCTTGCTCTGCAGAGCAGGTGAAAGAGCCTTTCCCTCCCCTCCATCTGGGATATTGAATTGGGAAAATCGTTCCTTATTGTTATTACACAGGAGGCAGTTAGGGCAGTCTGTCTAAATATGTTATAATGCAGATTACCCTATATATTTGTAAAATTTGTCTTTTCTAGATGCTTTCTTTGGAAAATACGTAGCTGCAAATTTAGTACATTGTTATGTGAGTAAGTGCATACACGCCGCACAGTAACAAGGGACGTGATGTTTATTCTTCCCTTTCAGAATTCCCCATGGAAACAAGTGGGCAGATTTTTTGCATTATTGAGCAGGCTGCTGCTGCTGACTTTTCCCAGAACTGTGAAGAGAAAACCAGTTTTGTGTATGAGCATAAATGTTCTCCTAGTTGTAGGAGCCTTCTATCCCCCTGAAGTTTGATTTAGAGTAGCTTTGGTATGTGCCTATTCTGGAGAAAAAGAAGTTGTATCAAAGCTGTTTGATTAACAGATCTTAGTGTAATGGAAAAAAAGTCAACTAATTAAAACATGTCTGATTGGAAAAGTTGCATGTTTAGTTAGGAGATTAAGGGCTAAGGTGGAGAGAAGTTTCCTAAAGGCTCATTGTTTGTTGCAATAGATTTCATTTTAAAATCTCTTTTAGTTTTTGAAAGATATTCAACAGCAAATAGTCAGAAGTTCCAAGTGGAACTGTAAAGCTGCAATGTGATGCACAGTTTCTTTGCCCAAATTTCCTTAGTTATGATTAATTTTGAAGAGTAAGTAACAGTGGTGCATTATGCTGCTTCATTTGTTAGACTTAAAATCTAGTCAAGTAGTATAAATCTCCCTTCAAAAATAACAGCCATTAATAATAATAAAAATAGTATTTTATTAAATAAAGCCATTTGCAGCTGATGTATTACTGCTCAAAGATGCTGTGGTTTGTGATTATGAAATATCTTATACTAACTTACAGATTTAAGAACTCTGGTCCTCACTGCTCCCTCCCTTCCCTGGGATATTCTGCCCTCTAAGTTGTTCTGTGACCATATTACAAATCAAACTAAAAAATAAGCAGACAAAAGCAAAAGAACTCCCATCTTTTTAGGGCTGCACCAGTTCCCCGACCTTCCTGATGCCGCAGCCCAACAAACTTCCTTTCTTTCAGGCAGATGCAAAACGCTGTAGGATGGAAGGGGACTGCTGTGAAAAACTAGTGTTGATATCAGGTGTTTTATAATAATCCACTCACAGTCAGTCTCACCCTTTTTTGGGGGCTAATTTCAAATGTCCAATGCACATTTCTGGCCAAAAATGTTAACATTTGGTCTTCCCATGGAACTGCGTGGGGGTGAGAGTGCCCGCGCTAGGGGGTTGCACAGGCTGGACCTTCGGGAAACCGGGAACGTTGAGCGCTGCAGGACACTGCTGATGTATCCAGCGCGGGGATTCGGCGCGATGGACGTTCAGCTGCCCACACGTGGGAATAGCCCCTGCGCAAGGAGGAACTGGGGGCTCAGGCTGTAGTTTTACCTGTAGCTGCTTCCCGGTAACAGACTGAACTCTGCTTGTTTGGGGGAAAACACAAGGGGAATGTGCACCGGCATCTGAGTGCCAGGAGTAAGGAAAGGACAATTATACAAGGGCAAACCTGAGTATCCTCAGCGTTGTGGCCTCAGCGTTGTGGTCTGTGGGGAGCTTCTTTTGCAGCATCTCACCGGCTTAAATGGTGGTGGCTCCGAAGGAACAAAGACCTTCCCGTTCCTGAAGTGGGTGCAATAGCAGAGTCCTCGTGAGGCCTGGGGAGCTCACGGCTCCATTGCAGGACTCCTTTAATGCATTTGTGCCCAACCCTAATGTGGGAACACCAATGTCTTCGGTGTTCCACAGCATCTAAAAGCACCATTTCGGGGAGCTTTGCAGTCATGAATCACTCAGCTTTAGCCTCTTTTGGCTGCAGAGTGGAGGTGAAAGTGTCTGTAATGTGTATTTCAGACTCAAAAGCACCTGCTCTGAAAATACCTCATTTTCTAGAACATGATGTTTTAGATGAAAGCAGGAGTAATACATATTGCATGGCTTTTAGGGCTTAAAATAGGTTTGGGCTATTCTCTTTCGGTTGAGATTGAACAGAATAGTGGTGAAGTTTTGTGCGAGGTGTGGCTGGAGAGCAGCTATGGACCTGGCATCGTTGGGGTTCTCTATAAGTTGCCTTGGTGAAATAATGCCTTAATTTGGAGCAATTAACCATCTGCATAGCTTAATGTTGCAGTTTAGGTAGTCACCTAGGCTGCTCACAGGAAGATGGCAGAACTCTGTTACCCTGTTCTCTCTAAAGGAAAAGACTGTTGTGTGAGGACCAGTTTATTTGGAATTTAGTGCCTTTGAATAGGACTACAGAGCCGTCACTGAACTGGATCAGTTATCTTTAAGGCTGTTTAAATGGGCAGTTTAAGGTAGAGAGGAGGCTTCCCTTGGGAACAGAATCGGTGCAAATTCTCCAAACGCTCTTTGAAGTTAATGGCGGGTGTTAAGGGCCGTCAGCATCTTGTTAAGAGAGAAATTTAAATTGCTTTGAGTCATTTCATTTTATGCTAGCACCTGTGGTCCCGGATTTCTCCCTTCTCCAGGATTTCTCCCCTCTCCAGTTCCTCGGAGCTTGTTTCTGATAAGGCTGCCCCCTGAGCATAATACATCTTAGCCTGTCTGTTTTCCTACTTTTTCCCCGCGCGTTGTAATGCTGATTACCAAGGGATCTCGGGCCTTTGGCTTCCTGTGAGAACAAGATAATTACTCTCCAGTAGGCAAAGCGTGACGTACAGTATCAGCATTAAGCCACCGGGATTCCAGGCACTAGTGGAGAACAATATTGTGGGTAAATGAATAAGCAGAAGTTTATCAGACTTCCTGCTTAACAAGGGTTTTGTTAAAGACACAGGGAAAACTTTCAGCAGGGCTTCTATAAATGAACATCCCCCCAGCAAGCATTGCTTAAAAATATGTTAAAATCCCCCAGCTTCTCGCTGAAAAGGCAACCGACTCTTTTGTGCAGCAAATTTGTATTATGAGACCAGCAGCAGCGTTTTGGCAACGACTGCTTCTGGCTTTATAAGCACAGAAAGTGTATGATTATTTAAGCGCCTGCTTTGCAGAGGCAGAACCTGCTGAAGTGACGGGAGAGGCGCACGGAGGAGAGGGGGAGACGTCGCGCGCCGGCTGCCGGCTTGGCGCGCGCCCCCGGGAAGCCTGTGCTGTGATTCTGGGAGCTGCCCCTGGTTGCCCCTGAGGTAGATGCAGTTTCTCCCTCGGCTTCCTCCTTGCGAGGCTGTCAGTTAAAAATAACTTCTGTATTGGGGACAGTGGGAGTAAGGCTGTGAAGCTTTGGATGCAAACCGTAAGAGAAAATAATTCATGGATATAACGAGCGCGCTCCTCCTGCGAGAAAAGGCCAACGGGGGGGCTTATCCATGTAGGATGAATCAGCATTTTTTGAAGGAAAAGAGTTGCTCTGCTGTGGTGATGCTGATGGCTTTGCTTATGTTGTAACAGAGCGAAATAAATAATACAGTCTTGGAGGGTCACTGCTAAGTATGGGAAATGCTTAAACAGGGTGAAGGTTTGTGTGCAGCCCAGTCTGCAGATGTGTTCTCAGTAGATACACAGCTGCATTGCTGTACGTATTTATTGGTGTCTAGAACATAATTTTATGTGTGCTTGCACATAGGTGTGTGTATTCAGAGACAGTTGTGCAAAAACCTTTGTAACGCCTAAGGACTTTGGGGATACTAGTAAGGAGTTTCAAGTTTTCTTGCTACTGTCAGTTTATGTTGTGCATGCAACTGCAACGGGCAGTTATTTATGTTTTAACAGTGACTTTTACTGGAAACTGGGCATCAGCAGCTTCTGCAGGAAGCTGGTGCTTATGTGTGAGCTGAGCTGAGCAGGTTGGTTGCTCTGGTTTGATTCCGAGTCTGAAGGATGAAGGCTGAATTTTAGAGTCCCCAAAACCACAGTCAAATGTAGCAGTATAGATCTGATGATGTGCTTGATCTGCTCCGGAGGCAGGGAGAACAACAAGAAAGCACGGAATAAAACCATCTTAATATAATATAATATACTGCTCTTCTCTGTGTTCGAGTTGCTGCTTCCCACGTGTGATTGCAGATGCATGGCCACACACCTTCATATCTCAGGTCAACTTGGGTTGGATTCTACTGTGTTTTGGTCCAAAGCAACAGCAAAAAACTCAGCCTGTGACAATCTAGTGTTCCAGGCACCGGTATCTGGCTTAATCTTGCTAATAGATGAGTGGTTTTACACTTGAGAAAGTTGGAGGGAAGTGAGTGTGTCAATCTCCTTTTTGAACATCCTATATAGGAATTTTGTATTTTACAATTAGCCATTGCACAGCTATTTTCAACATCAAGAATAATTTTGATTTTGTTTTGCTTTTCCTTTGAAATTGTGAAGCTTCTGATGACTAAGTAAACACTTTTTTCCTCTGCTCTCTTTTCTTGCAGCCAACGGGGTACATGGAAAACTCCATCTCCTACAGTGCTATTGAAGATGTTCAACTGCTCTCCTGGGAGAACGCCCCTAAGTACTGTTTACAGCTCACGATCCCGGGGGGTACTGTCTTACTACAGGTACAGTAAACACAGAAGTACAGTTCTCTTTCTGTCTCCTAAATGAATCATCTTCAATTTGTGTTTGCAGTTCATCAAGTGCTAGTCCTAATTAACTGGACCTAGAAAAGGCAAGTAATTTATTGCTGTCAAGTTGCCTACCTGCTAGCAAATTTGCTCAGGGTGTTACTTTTGGAAATTTTTATGTTGTTTGACAGTCAAAATGGGACTTTTGCACCACAGTGATTTAATCTGCTCGCTGAAGATGTGGTTCTGAATAATGTGCTGTGAAATGGAGCATTGATTCAGGCCTAGAACAACTGAATTAATATAGTCTGATTCCCACAAGAAGCAAGTCAAGAATTTTATCCTTTTAACTCTTCCAGACAATCCATAACTTGCAAGGGAATGGATGGGTCTGTATATTTTTTAAAGATGCTTGGTCTTCATTTCATTTGAGGCTGGATATAGGCATTTGAGGCATAGAGATAGATAGGTAGACCTCTATGTTCCCTTCTGTAAGAATTGTTTTTGAGTAGAAGGCATCATATTTGTATTAGTCCAGATTTACTGTGCACGTCTGAGACTTCATAGGTCTGGCTGTCCCGTAGAAGAATTTTGAATAGCCTTAACTTGGAAACTTGTGATTTCATGGACTCTTCTTGGGGCAGAGGGTTTGGGTGCATTTTCAAATGTCTCTGGAGCTTAGACATGTGGTCAGAAGCACATAGAGCACGTGTGTGTGCCCCTGCTCAGTACCTGGCAATTTGCTGCGGCTTCAAATGAGTTACCGATTTTAGGCGATTCCAGGGGGTGTGGGGAGCCTGAATTTCAGACAGGCTGCTGCAAGTCCACCCGAGTCCCAGCTCTGTGGCTGGAAAAGCCTCCACGGTGTGTGGAATCGGGGCCAGCAGGAAGGTGAACTCTGGAACCTGATAGGGTCCTCGTTATTGTGAAAATCTTCCTCGTCTCATCTGTTGATTGAATTAATAGGAGAGAAACTCCTTGCTGAGTTGGACAATTCTAATTTTTTTTCTTGAGATGATTTTTGACCCTGTTTGTTTCCTTACTTTTACTTAGTGGTGTTAACATTTATATGTGTGAGTTTTTTTTCTTTTTTTCTTTCCTTTCCCTGTGTCCAACAGCTAGGTAATTACACTTGCATTTCTGAATTAGGTATCTGAGCCTTTTGCATAGTTCATGGGTAGCTACCTTTACCAACGTGCTTAGCATGAACAGGAGAAAGTTTGAACACATGGTTCCGTACTGAGTTTAAAGGGAATTTGTTAGGACATGCAGATTTTTAAATGGAGCAGGCTGCCATTTGCTTTTTTTCTTTTTTAAAAACATTTGCAAAGAATTAATGTCTTAACATGGATGCTTTGGATTTTTTTCTTAGAAAAATTGCCATCTTTCTGCAACCTCATAAAAACTGATAAAGAAATGGAGTAAGCTGGGCTACTCTTAAGTTTATATTTGGCTGTAATTCAGTGTAATTGAAAATATAAACTCTGAAAATGTTTTTAGTATGAGTTGCTCATTAGTAGTGTCTTGATTCATTAAATGTGACCATGTCAAAGGATGTGTTAAAATAGATTTCCCAAATATACTTGTAATGTGTATTAATAAAACCAAAATGTTATTGAAAATTATGTAAGGATACATAAGAAATCAAGATACAAAAACTAGATCTAGCTACTGTTTGACTTCAGAAGAAATTCTTTGGTATATGTGACAAAGAATCTCAGTATTCAAAAGTTGAAGCTCTGAGAAACATATGCGAAGAAATTCTGCCTTGCATGCTTAAGCATTTTTCTATTTCCCAGAGTCTTCAATACATTTATGGAAAATTGGAGCATCAAATCTTTTACAAAGCCATTCAGACCTGATAGCCTGAGCAGCAACATACTGCCCGGTAAAGTCAGACCCTGGGATCAGGAAGCCTGTGATAGTGGAACAAGTAAAAAGAGTCCAAAACACATTCTCCATAGTACTGCTCCAAAGCATGGTTTTGATGGTGATGAAGATTATCTGTAGGAAAATGTTTAACCAGACTGTTTCACTTCTGATGCTGTATTTCTGATTAGTTACGATTTTATATCTGTGATATGTTTTTGCACAAACTTTATCATAAGGCCTATAGTACCATGTGATATTGCTGATGCAGCTTGGCATAAATTGAAGCATTTTGGTAGTTCTGAATTGCAGCCTTTCTAGAATTTTCATTTTGCAGAAAAGTTTAAAATTTCAGTTGCTTCTGTTTCTTTAATTTGAAACAGAAACAAATGTCAGACTAATGGAACCTCCCTTAGAATGGAAATACATTTCCAAGCAGTTCTTGTAACAGGATGTCAGCATGTGGTATTGGGATATCTTTCATGTATTTGTCTGGGTTAGGCATGATAAATGCCACAAGTCCCTGTTTGAGTTTCACCCCCTTGCCTGCTGTCACCAAGGTCTATTTCTGGGTTATTACTGCACAGTAATGAGTCAGAGAAGGAAGAGGGCCATTACCTTTCCACACATCATCCCGATGCCCTCCCATAGAAATACTGACCTGGCCCAAACTATTTTAACACATGCAATTTGACAGATAGTGCCGGAGGTGATGCAGCATCTCGCAGGAAACCAGATCTGTGATCACAGGATGCATCTCCCGCAGCCAGAGAGGGGGATTTGGTGCTCAGGCATCAAAGAACCTTAATCTGGACAAGGATCACATCGAAACGTCATCTTTGTGCGTGCTTCCCACGCGGTGGTTGTTGTACAAGCACAATGGTCTGAGCAGCGATGGGTTCAAACGTGCCGAGTTTGTTTCAGCAGTTGGGAATTCTCATTATTTTCTTTGACCATTGCCAAATGATTTGATTCCAGGTTGTTCCAGGGAGGAGTGAACTCTATTTCCCCCCACGTCCGCTTTCACACAACTAGGATAGCAGGTATGAGCCAGGGTGTTGCTGGAAAAAGGTTCACGGGACGCAAGCTCTTTAGGCCAGGAAATAGGAGCTAAATTCAGCCTATACAAAAGTGCAGGCTCTTCAGTATTGGCAATAACTGGCCTTCTTTGTGCTGCCCTTTGGCGTTGGTGCTTTCTGTTGACACGTCCTGGGCACGTTTCTGGATAAAGAGGATGCAGCAGTTGATAATGCTGTTGATAATTTAGTTGATAACTAAACGTGAGTGACGAAATTAAGGAGGGGGGAATTTTCAAAACTACTCAGCACCAAATGTGGAAAGAGTCCCAGGAGGAAGGCTTCAGCACTGCACTCAGGACAAACCTGCTTTCCCGTGAGGTTTGCTGTCTTTCGGATGGGTCCTAGGTGCCTTAAAGCCACCTCTTCCAACCCCAACACTAACACTGTTTTATTCGTTTCTTGACAATCGGGTGCAGCCAGAAAGAAAAACAAACAGGAAGCCTGGACGAACACGGCACTCGCACGTTCAACTCCGGCCTCGAGCACACTGCTTTGCCAGGGAGTCCCCACGGCAAATGTTTCCCTTGGATTTTTGTGGTAAATTTTTATTTTAGCCTATGGTGCAGGCAGCTTTCTCTTTGGAGAACCCAACTTTCACTTAAATGGGAGTCCAGCCACTGCCCAGCACAAATCTTGGAGCTCTTTGCTCTATGGACGAGCCTTGCATTGCTCCGAGTATTGAATGCTTTTTAAAAGAATTCCTACTCATTGGCTAAGAAGTGAAGTAGTAGGTTGCAGAGGAAGATACTTCCCTTTTTTTGAGCAGAGAAATAAATTTATTTGTATTGACCAAAGATATGCAGACATTTACTCTCTTGCACATTTTTCCTGCTGTGAACAGTTTGCTTGAAACTATTGGAACTAATCCCAGGAATAAAGTTGGTGCCACATAAAGTCCCAAGTGGCTTTTTTAACATTTATACCACTATTATTAGAAAGTAAAAGTAAAAATTGACAGTAAAAACTCAGGGTCAGAAAAGAAAGACCACTTAAAGTAGGCACACTGTGGTCTTCCTACTTGTTGGAACAATAAAGAAATAAAAATGCTACAAATAGATTGGAGTCTTTTAGGATTTCTGAAGGATTTCTTCATTTTCCTGTTCTCTAACGTACTTTTTTACTATGTGTTGTGGTTGTGCAAAACCACTGGGAGGTCTGGATTGTGCGACACGCTCCAAGCAGACCTTGGCATCACCCTCACCACAGCTGAAGCCATTTCCATTTGATTTGTCAAAATGCTACCTACAAATGGACCCAAACGCTATTTTATTTTGATACAAAATCTCTAATGTACTTCATTTATGTCTTAATGACTACTTGGCACAGCAGGCAAAACATTTCAAGACAAAGTCCTGGAAGAACTGCAGGAGTGGAGCAGGACCCACTCTGCAGGCAAGACAGAGGTAAAAGAAGGAAACCTTTCCCAGTGCAGCCCAAATCCCTACTCAAAGTCTGCTTTAAGTCTTCGGTGTGTCATTCTTTATTGCCTACTGGAGCTGAATAAATAAGGTAGGTGATACCCTCAGCTGGAGCAAAGAGATGTAGGTGACACTGCTCTGGAAGGGATAACTTCAGTGCACGTGTGCTGGAGATTGGGAATGCACCTTAGGTGAGTCCTAAGCCCACAGAACTCTGTGTATATGTGTGAAATAATCTACGAGGAGCAAACCCTGAAATATAGGATTTTGCTTTAGAGATCAGGAAAGGAAACACCGAATAATGAGTGATCTGTTCCATGTTTCCAGGCTTTTTCTTAGCAGTTCAGCAAGGGTCATTTCACAGGGAAAGGCTTCCATTTTGCGTGTACCTTTGAGTAGAAATACATTGCTGTTGCTGGTTACAGAGGCGAAAGTGAAGCACAATGTAGGCAACGGCATGGCATACAGTGCCTACAAAATTGAAAGAGAACGAATAATTACCCTGTTTTGATTGGGAATAAAACTGTTATCAATTCAAAGATGAATTCTGGTTCCCTGTACAGTTTTACACTTTGGTACTCTGTGCTTTAAATGTCAGAACTTGTATATCCATGTAAGTCTGTGTGTGCAGAGGTGGCATGTAGCCGCTCAGATGTCTGGGTGGGCACCTAAGAGCCACAGATGACATTTCTGTCAACTGGCACCCCATTCCTCTAGTAGGAAAGAAGCACCCCAATAGTCCTGTTCTCAGCCTGGAAAGCAGGAGGGCTGAAGATGGTGTATTGTGGGAGGCTCGGTGTCCCCTGCGAGATGCAGCGTTTCCTGTGGCTTTGCGGCGTGGGCGGGCGGAAGGCTGCGCGGCCGGGATTAGGCTCCCCCGGCAAAGGGGGCAGCGGGGGCCAGGCAGCCCCCCGGGTGGGCGGCGCTCCGGGCACTGCAATCCGGCCGCTCCAGGCACCGTGATCCGGCTGCTCCGGGCACCGCGGAGCGGGCGCTGCTGTGGGGATCCGGGGATCGCGCGTGGCCTTTCTCATTCCTGTCCCATAGTAGAGCTGCTGGGATCCCTAAAGGTTGGTTTTCCTCTTCTGTCTTCACCTGAAACTGTTGTCCTCTGTGTTTTCCTTGGAAGTTGTCTGACGGGTCCTAGTCTTCGAGTGGTTCAGACTCCAACCCTAGGTGCAGGGGCAGGTTTTCTTCATCTCTCTTCTTTCTATGCAATAGCCAACATTGGTCCCACACTGAAGCCTGGAGGATGGAAATCTCTTGGATGAGAATAGGATGAAGAGAGGTTGTTGTCTCTGGTCTTCTCCAGAGTGTTGGTTCTGTCCCTGGAACTGCTGCCTCTGTCGCACCAGGATGTGGAACCTCAGCTAGAGTCACCTTGAGCGCTCGGTGCCACAGGGCCATTTGTCCAAAAAGCCATGCCAATATTTTTTTCCATCCCAAACAATGGTTTTCTCTTCAAAAGGACAATTTGATTTAAATTTCAGTCTTTCATAGGAAAGTGTGTTTGATTTTTCTTTATTTTAAATGCATAAAATATTGCGTAAATAGCAGACAGAAAATGTTTAAATACTGTCAAGCAGAAGTATTCTGAAGTTCAGAATTTTACAGTGCAGGCCAAAAAAATTATACTGTTACGATATTTATACTTATTTAATAGATACAAACTATTAAATATAATGATTTACATTTTTTATTTTTAGTTTAGTTTCTACCATTCATATTCTGATATGTTGGTGTACATCATGAAATTTAAAATCTCTTATTGATAAACTCTTGGGTCAGTCAAGATGGATTTTTGTTGGATTTATGTGATTTTCTTGCATATAGATCTACTGGATAAGTAGACCTCATAAAATACATATATATATAGTCTGTTGCACATATAGCTTTTATAAAACATTCATGCAATATATAGTTACATGTTTTACAATATACAAATATATACATAGCATATTTACTACAAAAGTATTTTAATATAGATGTAATATTTTATATACATATATGCATATATATACACATGAGATGAGATGTATACAGAGGGAGGGAGAGAATTACCACACTTAATTTACAAAAATCAGTATAAATTCATGTCATTGTGAGCTCAGGATCTAAACAGAATTCTTGTGTCCTGGTGACACTTTTTTACGTTTAATATTCTTGCTATTATCAGTGATTTTTGCAAGAAATAAAATTCATTCTGCAGTCTAGATTTTCAATCCATGTCTAAAATGTGTCAGGGAAAAAAGCCTGAAGGATATTTTACTTGCAAGAAGGCTGCAGTTTTTGGTCTAGTGAGGAACCTCACCATTTGTTTGAACATGAATGCGAGGGCTGTCCTTCAGTGTTCACTGATCACGTAAAACATTTAGAATTGTAAGTGAAAAATTGCCTGCTGGCCAAGACTAAATGAGATAGAGTTGGAAAAGCCAAAGGGCATGTCTACCCACTCAAATATTTCAAACTTATGTCACCTTGTCAAGGCATGCATATTTACGTCACTGTAGATGCTTTTATATTTTTTGATTCGGAGCCTTTTGACCTTTGGGAGGCTTGAACTATTCCCGCGTTGGCCCTGAACCTTGCTTCACACGGAGAATTTCTGGCAGCTGGGCTTAATACGGACAAAACCTGGTGATCCCTGGGAACGCTGATTGCACCATTCGTGCAGTTACTGCAAACAGTCTCTGCAAGTATGTGCACGTCGCAGCGCTCCACTTCTCCCCCCCGTCAGTATTGCTAAAAGAGCTGTTGTTTGAATTGCTTTCTGTGGCCAGCTGAGGAATCGGACAAGACAGGAAACTAGTGTATGGCAAAAAAAAAAAAAGCAACCTGCTAGCAAAATGTCAAGCCATCTTCTTGCTCTGCTTATGGTGATTAATAGGGAAGGCAAATGCCCTGCAGATGTTAAAGATCTGGTCAAAACCTCACTGAAATCGATGAGGATTTTTCACAGCGTTGAGTTGAACGCCACTGTGGAGGAGATTAATGTTTTGGAGAGTTCTGGTTTACAATTTTCCATGTGCAGCATGGTCTTTGCATCATTGTTTTCTGAGCAAATTAATTTATTGTAGTGTAGCTTTGAGCAAAAAGTTTCACTCACCCTGATGAGACAGGGGTTGAAGTTAGCCAAGGTCAGGAAGTTCAGAAAAACACAATGCGTGCAGCTTTACTGAATCTAAAGAACACATGGGCGATTTGCTTGGTTTTGGCTCAGTGATCTGAAACACTGATAGAAACTAATGATTCTTTTTGTCCTTTTTTTTTTTTTTTTTTTTTTATTGCAGGCTGCAAACAGTTACCTGAGGGATCAGTGGTTCCATTCTTTGCAGTGGAAGGTAAGTCCTGCACTTTTCAGTTTTCCTTGTATTATCCCGAGAATGCTTTTCTCATTCACCATTGCTACCTTGCAAGGACTCTGAATGGTGGAAGTCTTTTTGCTTTAGAAATGCAGATTTGGAACATGTTTGCAATTTCAGCCTGCTTGTGTGGTTCACTTGTGAAATAGCCCAGTATTGTCAACATGCATTTGGTTTCCACAAGTAGATAGTAACTACATTCCTACACAGTAAAGATTGTTTTGTTTTTGTACTTGTGAAATGTAATACATTAGAGAACAACAGCAGCCTAATTATATGTTCAGTGCTCTTGGGGTCCCTTCTTATTTTTTATTTTTTCTGATAAATTAAGAGAAAAAGTGTCCTTTAAAGTTGCTTATTTTAAGTAGCATCACTGTTAAATAGCTTATGTTAAATAGCATCACTAAAACAGCAGGCTGTTTTTATTCTTCAGAATGATTTGGATTTAAAGGCAGTTTCCATCTGAGAGATCTCGAGCCGTTCCTCATTTTCAGTGGGAACAATGCGCTGATTGCTCTGAGTAGGGGAAGTGGATCACAGTGACAACATTGTGTCTCAAAAGCAGAACATTCCTCACCAAAAAATGTAGCTCTTGACCTTTGGATGGAATCCGTATGGATCTGAGATGAAGCTGGAAATATGTTTTGGCCAGATGGTGAATATGGGTGTCCTCTCTGTCACGTGATGTTGAAGCAAAAACAGTAACTTTCCAGCTCAGGACTTTTCTTTGGAAGGGTTTCGGTGAAGTCAGCCAGGTTGGCTCTGCAGCTTATCAAGATTTCGGCCTGCTGACAACAACCACATGTGGAAAATCTAAGGAAGTCTCTCCCACTGAACTGGTTTTGTTGTAGGTGCTTTTGATAGTACTACTGTTGCAAAATATTTACGTGGCCAAACTACAATATTTGTGTGCTTTGTATAGCTGTCAGCTTTTGGCAGAGTCTTGTTTTGAATGGATCCAAGTTCTTATCAGTAAAAGCCAAGTGTTAAGAACTCTTTTTCCAGCCTGCCGACTCCTTCTCCGTTATCCTCCTTGACTAAATGCCCACGGGAGGGTAGCAGCACTGGAGAGGGCTGCAGTGTGACACTCCAGCTGCCCTCTGACAGCGGCACCAGGGCAGTGCCTGCCTGGTCTCGCTTCCTTTGCAGCTCCTAAGGATGGCAAGTGTTGAAACTTCAAGCTTGCGAAGATGTGGCAGCCCCCATGAAGACAGGGCAGTCCCCACGTGTGGCTCCGATTTTCCCTCCCGCTTCGTGAGGCCGCTCAGAGAGCGCAGACAAGGAACGGGTCGAATGTCTTTTCGTGCCTAGGCCCCAGCCAGGGAGCCTGAAGTCCTGGGGTGTCCGTGGCGTGGGCCCACTCCCTGCAGAAGGAGCAGCTCAAGGAAAAGGTAGAATGTGAAGAGGCAACGTGCGGGTGCCTTCCTCCCTGCCCTTTGAACTGGCGGAGTGGCCTGGCTCCCTCACGTGTCTTTTAGGCATGGGGAGGAACTTTGCTCTGTGGGAGTTGTTTTTAAAGGAGCATTTAAGTTTTCCAGTACTTCTGACTAAGCCTCTCATTTTAGGAAAGTCTGAGTAATTGAACTTGTTGCAAAGTAGAATTTATTTTTGCTTCTTTGCTTTCCCCCTTCTCCACTTAGGTCCATTTTTTCAAAACCAAAAGTGAAACATCTTCATTAGAAACCTTCCTTCTACCAAGAAGAGCAAACAGCCTTTTCCCATAAGAGCAATGGCAAAGTTTGTTATTGCTGGGGTATTTTGCACTAACAAGTTCTTCTTTGCTCTTATAGAGGTAGTTTCGATGGTTTTGTTTTGCTTAGTAGTCCAGGAAAAGAACACGATGTAACTTTCAGCTCTTTACCTTGAGAATATTTGTCATTTTTAAATAAAAGCACAACAGGACTAACAGTGGCAAGATCAGCGTATCTGATTTATCTTAGTGAAGGTTATCTTTACTAGCTAAAAAGATTACAGCTTTTCAGAGCCAGGTGCCAAGGTTTCACCTCAGAGATTCATATGAAGCAGGTTTTTCTTTTTTTAAAAAAGTGCATGTTCTTCTGGAGTGGATCTTTTACACAGTTCTCTGCAGTGATACTGTATGTGGATGGTTGTGCTGGTTAGTGATATATTTGCCCAGTGAGTCTCACAGATAATATAAGTGAAAAAGGTTGACCAAGGCTATCTTGCTCCACAGGTAGCCAAGGTAGTTGCTTGGGGAACGTATCCTCAGCAGAGATGAGCTACCTGTGTTTGTGTGGTGGAAGGCTGGGTCTAGTGAACCCCTTGGGGAATTTGGGATTGGGAATTGGGGAAGGTCTTTAAGATCAAGCCTCTACTGGGCATCCTTCACCCTCATCTGAGGGTGCACCAGGCGGTCAGAGAGCTTTTATGTGGCACTGTTTTAAGGATTAATACACTGTGGAAATTCAATTTGCCATCCGGCACCCTGGAAATAATTTTTGCTTCAATATCTGTCTCTAGAATAAAAATGAAGAATATTTTTTTCTGCAGCTCAGAGAATAGTAAAAGAGATGCTGCAGATGAATAGAAATAAAAGAAAAATGAAATGTGTAACTGCCTGTGTTTCAGATGCAGCTCTGAGAGATTCTGTGTGTCACAGCTGTAGCTGTCAGGATGCTTCCATGCCTTTTTAGAGGTGTCTCTCTCCTTGGATACTGTGTTCGCTGAAGGGAGTCTGGAGGTAGTAGTGCAGACTGTTCCTTAGGTACTCGTTTCCCTTCGGGTTTCCCATTAGATTGAAGTGTTCCCACTAAGACTTATTCATAATTCCTCATTTAATCAGAGTATCAGTGTGTATCAGTGTGTAACTCCCTAAGGATTATTGGCTACCTCAGCCTGTTTTTAAAAATCCTGATTTTCTTTGGGTTATAGCTAAGCCAAAGGAAACTGTCTTTGCACAGAGAATAAGCAGAACACGTTAACAACTGTCCACACACTTAAACATAAGCAACACAACTCCTTAATACCTGATGTAGAAAACATGCCTTTCAACCAGGGAGGCTGGGTTGACACCATGCTATGTAGTCTTTGGTATTTGGTAGCTATAAGTCATGACAATATATCATGTAAAGATATCGACATGGACAGTGAAAACTCATCAGCTGCAGAACTGCAGACCCCTTTAGCCTTTTCTTCTTCAGCCTCTGTCCTACCTATTATCTTAACGTGGTCTTTCTGTGACTTAACGCTGTGTTGGGGAGCCCCCGGCTGCTCACACTGCTCACGGATGGTCTCCCAGTGCGGGACGGGGAGAGACGTCACCTCCATGGAGCTGCTGCCTGCGGCGTTGCCCGGCGCTGGCGCCCGCTCTGCCCAGGCACTGCAGACCAACTGCCTTTATTTCAAAACTCCCTTTTCCAGACAGACTCCGTGTTTTGATTCCCATGAATTGGAAACTGGAACAACGTTGTCATTGGGGATTCGCAAGCCTTTTGCAATGAATTCTAAAATGAGAAATGTTGGCCTTTATTCAACAACTTTAATTTTGGATTAATATTTCCCTGGCTCCCTGAGGGGTTGTTGTAGCTCTGTCTTCAGGAAATAGATTCTTTAATGCCCAAGGAACCTTATTTGCAAAGGGATTTCTTGCTGTGTAAAGTCATAGTTGACCTGAATAATGATGCTCTCTCTAGTCTTTACTTTGTCCGGTTTATGAATTCACCACCTGCAGATAGAAAATGCTTTTTATATAAAGTGATTTGCTGAGATCTGTGAGTATCTGTATCCATATCTAACAGTGAACATTTGGAGGGGGTTATATTTCTCTGCTTAAAAAGTGCAGAAAATTAAGTTGAGAGAAAATGTTTTTGAAAATGTGGTAAAGCTTCCTTTGATAAAGCACCTTTACAGTTTTGTCACCATGGTAATGATTAAAAATAGTGCTGATACAGGAGTGGGGTTTATATAGAATTTAAATGATGACATTAAAGAAATTTATAGCCCTAACTCTCGATAACTCATGTCTTAAAACCATGAGATCAGGAAGAAATCACATCAGTTATGGTTAAAAAGCTCTGTGTCTGTCATTTGGATTTAATCACCTGATTTATGACCTGAGAGAGGAAAGCTTTGATACGCAGTGACAATTGAATGAAGAAAAGCCCTGTGCTGCACTTCACAGCAAAAATATTATTTAAAGAGCTCAACAGCTCTTTGGAATGGCAATTCCTGGACGTTAGCCCTGCTTTTTGGTGGTTACACAGCACACACACAACTGTTACAGTCCCAGCCACTTATTTGCCTTTTTTTTTTTTTTTTAAGCTAAAACCTGAAGTATATTTGTGGAACACAGAATTTCATATTTTTTTGTGTGATTTTTTCCACTATTATAAGAAGCAATAAATAATTTTCATGCAATGCAGCTGACGACTACATCCCCTACCCCCCTTTTGTTACTGTGTCTGAGTCAGTGCTATATTGATGGGCAGCCAAGCTGTGGTATTAAGTTTTATGTTTTAAAACCTCAGGGCTTTGAAAGCACTGTGGGCTTTGGGTACTTGTAAGTTTGGAAGGAGCGAGTTTCTTGCTTTGACAGAATAAATGGCTTTTTGCTTTGACAGAATAAGTGGGTTTGGCTCCAGGTTTCGGCTGGTGGCTTTATTCTTCCAGCAGGACTCGGGACACTCGCTACTGGGAGACCAGAAGGTTTTTAAGATTGCTGCAGTCTGAAACTTGAACCACTTGGAGCTTTCTAGTGACTACAGTGGAGCTAAGAGCCAGTCGCAGCCTTTTGCAAATCCTGCTGCTCCCTCTCATAGTTGAGCTGCATTTATTTGTCAGGATTTAGCATTTGTTGTTGTTCTGCACTGAGGAGGTAACGCGAATTGCAGCTTCCCTCACTCTTCTTGCGGTGATTGATGAGACCGCCCAGTCCATAGTCTAAACAATCCGGGGCAAATTCAGGAGTTACCTCATAGAAAACCTTGTCCAGCTTGCAGAGCCTTCTACTAAATGTTATGTTTATTTTTTGTAGTTAAATACTCCCCTCAGTACCTTTTTTTTT